>NW_010518567.1:2556-45847 GCF_000687285.1 Phaethon lepturus
AGAAGACATCTCGCTGGCCGTAAGCACCTGGCACGCATCTTCACCTCACTTGAAGAGAAGCCAGACACCAAGGAAGCCTGCGAGGTTTGGGACAAGAGCAACTCCCTCACTGCCCTTAAGAGCTGCCTGTTTCCGAGTCTCATTCTGCCCCGGGGTGCTGCAGCAAGGCTGGGACACCAGCCTGGAAACGTTTCCATACACTGAGCTCACTCCCTGGCATTTGCATAGTTTCATCCCCTCTCCTAAGACTAAGCAAGCTCTATCTTGGAAATAAACAGGATTTGTCTTCCCCAGGAGGCTGTGCACAACCACTTGCTCTAATGAACATTTCAACCTCTTCAATCTCTAGCCAAAATATGTTTCTGGCCAGCACATCCCCACAGCAATACACTGCCCACAAGCATTCAGCTTCAGGTTTGGAGCCATGCTAGCAGATGAAGATGCATCTGCTTCCTTGCAGATAAACAGCTCTGCTGAGGAGGCTCCAGACAACACATTAAACCTTCTAAAGTCAGCTGTAACTTAAGGTCATTAAACATGTTTAAATTTAACAAACTCCATGTGGAAAGCTGGTGTAGGGGGTTCCTATGGCCTGTCACATCCATCAGCACATCTGTGCATCAGGCTGCTTCCCAACACGGTTCTTCATTATCCCAAGATCTACAGAAAGGAGCCAAGACAAAGGAGCCATCAAGCTCTGGAGTCAGAATCAAGGAGATGTGCTCTCTCTCCTTCTTCCCTTCCATCCCACACATGCCCTTTTGTAGGGCAAGTGCTGGGGCACCGAAGCAGCAGGACCTTATGCCACTGATTTCCGACGCTTCAGCCAAGCATCAGCCTGTGAGTCCCTGGCAAAGAGTCTAAATGGAAGCTGCAAGTAGTAGAGATGAAAACTCACTGTTTGTCACTTAGCCAAACAAAGCAATGGAGGTCACATTTCATTTAATGCAGGAAGAGGCAGCATTAGCCTAAAGCCGTTCCGGGGCAGCAGATGGCTGGGGTGGTGGGTCCCACAGCAGAGGAGAGGTGTTCCTCTGCCTTGGTTCAGATGGGTAGGTGATGGCTGAAGGCTCAAGAGCTCAAAGGGAAGCTCACAGAGCATGCGACTTCATCAACAAGGGTAGTCAGGAAGCAGGAGGCAGCACGATACCAGGGGTCAAATGCAGTTTTCTACAGAAACGTTACTCAACTGAAGGAGTTGGATACTTTCGCATCATTTTGAAAAAGAGGCTCCAAGGCCAACAACCTGTGCACCTGCCCTAGATTCGTGGTCGTCCCTACAAGAGTTTGTCCTCCCATGCCCACTTGGATACTTTCGCATCATTTTGAAAAAAGAGGCTCCAAGGCCTGTGCACCTGCCCTAGATTCGTGGCCGTCCCTACAAGAGTTTGTCCTCCCATGCCCACTCCCTCACGACACCAAAGAGCTACAAAGGCTTTTGCACGTGCCCACCTATAACTATAGCTACATTTTTAGTCCATAGCTCTTCAAGCACCAAGGATAGACTGCTTGTGAAGCAGCTCCTCATTTACACTGGTTGAACTGGTATCAGAGTGGAGATTTCAGAGAGTGTGGGACTGAAAAATTGTCTGAAGCCTCAAAGGAAAGACCTCTGTGTCTCTTCATCCTTTTCATCTTTACTTCTGGCTGCTAAGGGTCTTGACAGGTAACTTCTGTTACCTTACCACCTTCAGAGGGCAAGAGCATGCGGTATAGAAATGAGTCTAGCCCTGAGATCACTCGGAGCAAAGCCTCTCGTTAAAGGCAGAAGCAACCTCCAGCAGAAAGTCAGAGAAGATAGGGCTGAAGTATCTCATGAGGTCATTTGACTTGCTGACCTGTTGATGCTTAAGCCTAGGGCAATGCTTAGCCTTTCCCACCGAAGTGTACTTCTCAAGTGCTAACACTTTCAGTTTTAGCTGACAGTATCTCCTTGTTTCTTAACTTTCTTCATCCAGCAGCAAGAACAGTAATTCCAAATTTTTCTTATAAGACATTCAGGTCCAGTACACTTGAAGGGGAATCAAAGCGGGAAGATTATGAAAGTCTGGCTCTGTCATCAACCTGGTTCAAGCCACAGCAAGTCTCTGAACCTATTTTACTGCCGCCACCAGGCTTTGATACAAGATTTTCCAGGAGACAACTACTGTAACTCCAGACAAAAAGCAATGTGCAAGAGCCCTGCACCATGCTCTTGAACCTGGCACCAGCATCCTCAGTGAACTCTTTTTAGGATGGACACCCCAGGGACATGTCAAGCTTTGAAGAGACCCCACCATGACTGCAGAGCATTGCTGAAACACCACAAAACACACCTCTTGTTTTCCTTGGGTTTGCCCAGGAGGCTGCACCTCACTGAAGGCAAAGCTTGCCTCTCTCAAAGCAGGATTCAAGGAAGAGCACAGCCGGTTTCAGCAGCAAGAGCTTAAGGCCTCTTGAAAACATAAGAACTGTGATACTTGCTTAGCCCAAAGATCACTCCAGCCCAGCATCCTAAGATGAATTTGTCCAGTCTTTGAGCTCATATAAACTTTGAGCACCCACAGTGATGAGGAGTCATCAGGAACCCACCTCCCGCAGGTTCTTTGAAGTCGATGCCTGCTCGCGCTTGTACTGTGAGAGACAGCAAACGGTCATCCCCTGTTCGGTCCCTCTAAGCCACACATGGTTTTGCAGGTTTTGATCATAACCTCACCCCCATCATCAGTTTTCCAGGCAGCATGAGCTCTCTTTTGTGCGCATCTCTAAAGCTCAGCCCTGCTGCTGGCAGTACAGCAGTCGCAGCTGCTCACCATGGGATGTCATCCATGCGGAGAAGGGTCACCATGATCCCGGGAGGGAAGGGACATTCAGGTGTCAAAAGAAGAAGTCTCATTAACTAAAGGAGGATTAAGCTGACAATGGTTAGATGCAAAAAAATAATTAACCTAGGAGCAAATCTATTCATCTTTTCTTATTTTAGCTGCATAACAGAGGCCCAAGGACATGGCTGTGTGAGATGCTCAGCAGCACTCTGTGGGAGGGGTGGAAGCAGCAGAGTTGTAACCTGTCCTTCAGGCTGTTTACTACAAAAAAAAGTTTCACTCCCCTCGGACACGAAATCCACAGATTACCTCACACACATGCTCCAGCACCAAATCTGAGTCCTTATCAGAAGAAGGACGGTGGGACAGCCTAGGGTCCCCCGCTTTGGAGGCTGGAGAGGGCCGAGGCAGCAGCAGGTCTCGCTTTCCTGCGGCATTTGCTGGGGTATCTCTCGGCCCGACGTGCAGCCACCACGCAGACGTAACCACCATGAACATCCCCCGGGGAGAAGGCAACAAGTCTCAAAGGCTTTACATGGCAGAGATAATGCCAGGCAGCAAAGTCGTACTCCAGCAAACTTGCTCACAGTCCAGTGCTTTCATTGGAAAAACGGAAAACTGTTTTTTGCTCAGATGGAAAACAGCGAGTAACTACAGAGTGGTGGGAACATGAGTTTTAAATGGGATTTTCCACTAAGGACTTGGTGTTTATCGTTTCCATTTTTCCACTTCTGCAGGAACACTGTCCCACAGCCGGGGCGGGGGGGCGAGGGGCAGCCCGCAGCCTCTCCCGGGATGCATTGCATCCGGGGAGATGTGCTCGCACAGCGCCTGGCAGGGTAAAAAGTCAGATCCCAGCTGAGATTTACTTTTTTTTTTTTTTTTTTTTAAATCTTTGAAGACTTTCACCAGACAGTATTTTGCTCTTTTTTGCCCCTGGCAATTTGGAAGTCTTCATAGCAGTTATTCTTTCTCTTTTCCTTACGACAGAAAGTTTTCCTCAGCCCCCAGGAAATCTCTCTACATAGACTAGCAAGAATAAAGGAAAATGCTTCATGGGCAAAAAAAGCAGAGCACTATAGAAGCATTTTTATATTCCCTTAATCAAGACGAATTTATGTATTAACAAGCTACAAATGTTAGAGAACTAATTTCACACACTTTTCTTTCCTCCAAATTAGGTTCTGTTAATCTTTACAATAGAAAAAAAATAGCATTTTGCATTGTAAATTACTTCCACTGCTGCACCTTGAAGCCTTAACAAGCTACAATGAAATTCTCCAGCCAGCCGGACTGCAGAAACATCTTTAACACAAAAAAATCTACACCGTGCCGTGAGCCTGACTATACACCCCTCCTTTCAAGCCCAAGTTACATTCCTAGTAATTCATGAGACTTAAAATGACATTTTAAGCATAAAAATCCAGCAGCTTATTCCTGGCAGAGGAGCAGCGAGGGAAAAGAAGCGTGCACATCAACTTTCTGAATTAATTGGGGTCTGGTGCCACATGGAGCTACGCAGCGCGCGAGGAGAGCCGTGCCTGTGACCAGTTAGCGTTTCCCCTTGTTCCCCGGGCACGGAGAAACGTTAACCGCGCTTCCCTGGTGGTAACGGCGGCAGCGAGCACGCTGCAAAGCCACCCGCGCGGCACGCTGAGCCGATGGCTCGCTTAATTAAATACACTGATGAGCAGTGGCAAGGATTTCGTGAAGTATTTTGACAGGCAAAGGAGATAGGAACCCAGAATATTGTGCTATTTCAGATGTACTTTCACTGCAACCTATATAAAACATGTCCCTAGTGGCACTGGTTGTTTTTTATTGTCATATATAAAGAAATTCTACGTGGAAGAGCTACGCTCATGGAAAATAGGTTTAAGCTCAGGTATAATCCCATCCTGAGCTACCTAGAAGAGAACGGGCAGCATCATCCTCTTCTGCAATGAATATTTCAGGTTCTGTTCTGCTCTCCTCTTGCAGTAAGGCAGGCCAGAATTGAAGATTGAGAGCATTTAAGGAGAGGAAATACTTTCATGCTGGCACATCCCACCTCTTGAGTCAAAGAGGTGTGGAACTTATTTTATATGAAAGCCTTGCATGTTGAGCAAAATGCCCATTTCTTGACAAGAACACACCCTAAAATCACCCCGTTAGCACAGTGGGTATACCATGCACATCATCCCAGAATAATCCTCGTTCATGAAGTATTTCCTTTAGCCTTAAAGATGCACTCTTGCCACAGACACCTTCAATGGCAGCACTGTACATCGCCAGTGAAAATCAGTGCTGACATCTACGCTTTAAGTTTAAAAAGCAAATGCAATTTACAACTAACATACTTCCAGATGAAAGAAATCTAGTTATCTTTTATGAAAGCAATTATTTAAGCTATCAGAAATAAAACAAAGCAGCAACATGTTTGACAAGTGACATGCCCCAAAACTGATGAAACAGAAAGCAGATAATACCTTTTTTTCCACCATCCTACATTAAACAGGAGCGAGATGAGGGAGAAAAGCCCCCATCGTATTCAGGCGTAAATTAAATTGACACGTTCAATATTATCTGCATTAGGAGTACAACACCTTGACTGACAAACAATTCAAGCTACGAGGGAGCCCTTCCCACTTCCCCGGCGCTCAAAGGCGCATTAATGCTGGGACTGCAACAAAATGCTGCGATGTTCCCTATCCGGTAACTTAGCAACTGTTTTTATTTCTTAAGGCTTGTCTGCGAACGAGGGACAAGAGGGATAAAACAGCATGGAGGAAGCAAGTGTCATGTTTGGTTTCTTCCTGAGTGGCTGACGAGGGGGGCTACGGACACGCGGTCCTTGCGGCCGGGAAGGATGCGGTGCGCACAGAGGGGCTCGCGCATCAGCAGGTGGCAATCCCCGCCCAGCGGCTTCGCCGCCTCCCCGTCCCCGAAGGCATGGCGAAATCTCACCATGTCTAGAACACAGCCAAAGTAGAGCAAATGCATTATTTATTACCAGAAGCTTGGTGGGGCGGGGGGGAGAGATGCTTGGAGACTCCTTCTTCCCTGTAGCTCTTCAAATTCTTTTGGCCACATCAAAATTCTTCCTGTTTAATCTCTGTTGCCTGCTTGAGAGGGAAAGAAAAGCCCGACTAACAAAAGCCAGAGCTTGCCCAGGCTCAGCAAGGCTCCGCTTCCTCGGTGCGCGGGGACGGCAGGCTTGCTGCCAGCACGGCAGCCCACAACCGCCCCGTCTCACTTCCAAAGATATACATATTATTACCAGAATACTTCACCTGAACAGCCTTAATAAAATACGAGAGGATATTAACTAAGCTGTAAAAATCTATAAAAATTCTGCTTTACAAGAGATATTTACCTATGAATCAGCAGTTGGGTTAATTCATTATTCAGTAGGCTTGTTATTTACAGTGTATTACAGCTTTGTAAATTATTTATATGTGCTTGTCTCTGTCTGTGCATGATTTTCCCTTAAGAGATGAGAAATGTTTATTATCTCCCACACAGGGAGGTTGTTTCAGTCAGAGGTAGGATATTAAAGCATCTGATGCTCCACTCCAGCTTTCTTCTCATCTACGTCCTGTTGCGCCGTCGCATACGGATGCGAACACATCGAGCACGGGGATCCCAGGGAAATCCACCCCAGCATCTGGGAGCCTTCAACGCGAAAACGCAGCTTTTCTGCACCATGTAGGCAGAGATCCATTTAGACAGCAGCTACCCCGGGGCCACCGCCAGCTGCAGCTCCGGGAGGAAGAGAAAGTTTAAATTTTGTTTCATGTCAAAGCATGAATACCCACTGTCAAATCAGATTCCTAACGGGGAACTTTTTAACTGCTAATGGTAGGTCAGGTTTTCAGATCTGCTGCCTAATAGGCAAGCACATGAATTTTATGTAGCAGATGCCAAGAAAACCATCGGAGGGACCTGGTCTCCATCCCTCCAGGCGGAGAGCTGGACCATAGCTACGGAAAAGCCATCAAACGCGCAAGCTCTGCAGCACTGCTGTGCAGGGCCAGCTGTTTTAGGCATCCAGCAAGAACCATGGACTCATTAAAAGCTCTCTTAGATCCACATAATGTCAACAGGAGCTCAGTCGATTTTTACAGGCATCCTAAAATCAGTCAGCCTCCCCGCTCCCAGTGGTACCAACTGCAGATGAGCACTTCAGAGTCCCCACGTAGCTGTAACAAATAGGGCTCGGCACCCATGTCACCAGCGACTCCGGTCACCCATCTGATCCCATCTTTCCTTTGCGTAGTCAATCAGCAGCAAATAATGTTTAAACACAGGTTCTCAAGGCATCTTTTCATCGATTAAAAAAATTAAGCCCACGTTTCTGTATTAATAATATTTCAACCCCTGTGCAAATGCAATTTGGTGCCTGTCCAAGAGAAGCAGTTTGTAGTAAACATGAGCTGTGGCATTCACCGTCCCCAACATAAAAATACGTGCAGATGGACGTGTGCTAAGCCACATCATTAGCTGGGAGCGTGCCTGCCTGTTCAGCAAGTGTAACACCACATTTAGAGCTAACAACTGTAAACAGCACGTCTTAATACTCCTATCCACTGATAAAAGTGAATCACTTAAAAAAAAAAAATCCAACTTGGGAAGTTTGAAAAGATTGATTTAAAATATCTCTCTTGCTGATCTGAGTCATGACAACAGACCTCAAAAAATGGAGTGAAGGGGCAGGGGGGGAAGGTACCTTCGAGGTAGAAAGCATCCAGGGAGGACCAGCCAAAAGGACTGACGGAGCAAAGCAGAGACCCAAAGGGACAGACCATTACTGTGACCCCATGGGGCATCTCTGATGGTGGTGGCAATCAAAGATCAAATTTGCTCAACCGCATCGCAGGAGGACCAGAACTCGCCAGCTCTAGAGACCCGGGGACAAGCTGTGAGCGTGGGGCTGTGCTGGTCTCACACCACCACTGCCTGCGAAGTGCCCACGTTGGGATGGAAAATTAAGCCATAAAAGAATATGACTGAACGTGTTGTTTAACTTGATTAAATATTAAGAACATTTCTATGTAAAGTCAGCATTAAATCGCTAATCGCATTACCAATTTTTAAAATACCATTGGCAATGTCAGGCTTCATTTATGTCACGCCACACCAAAAAGAACTATAGCCTTTTTATTCCCACTAAAATCACAGAATTTCTGACCTCAAAGAAGTCTGTCACACAGTTACTGTTTTTTTCACAACCTACGGATCGTGAAAAGTTAATGAAACTGCTTATAGATAGGATGAAAAAAAAATTTTTCTCCCTTTTGAACGAAGTTAATGCATTTCCCTCCTGTAGCAGAAACCACAGCGACCCAGATGGCCAATTCTTTGCTCTCACGACCAGAGTTCCTATCTTTAGGTCTTAAAGAACATTGGTTTGTTGTTTTGTCATCTTCTCCTCAGTAAATGCTCAAAATACAGTTTGTTTATTTTTACACATTCTGATGATGCTATGGTTTCTCCATTCATAACTGACTTTCCAAGATAACAAAGATTCTTACTAACAGAAGCTTGCTTTGCCCTTGGCTGGCTGAGAAGTGAATTTATTAGAAACACTTCCAGTGGCTCAAAGCCTGCACTTACATCTGGGCAACAAATTTTTCAGCAGGGCTCCCGCATGAAAGCAATACAGCTGAAAGACCAAGACCAGACTTTGAAACAATAAATTGTGTCAGGAATCTGCAGAGCTATTTTTTTTGAAAACAAGAAAAAGTATTCTCAAACCACCTCATAAATAAATTTTCATATTCTCTCACTATCAGCTGAGGATCCCAAATACTGCTGTTCCTTATTTGTTATCCAGAAATGGGATTTTAGCCTTTGTTTTAAAGAGAAAACTTCTTTATATAAGGTTTGGTGACAAAGTTTTACAGCATTCAAGCCACTGCACTGGACTAAGAAGGTGACTTCTGCACGTAGGAGCTCAGCAGATCCACCCTGCAAGGAGGTAGTCCCAGGCTTCTTCAAAAAGCTTTATTCTCTCAGACTTGAAAAACTCACTGGAATTAGATGAAGCGGGGAACTTACTTGGGTTTTATGGCTTATGAAGAAAAAGTGAGATCTACTAAATCTCAGGTTTTTAGCAGCATATTAAGAACAGACAATCAGTCCAAATTTTTCACATTCTGAACTTCCTCATTAGAAGAACAGTCCTAATGCAACGGGCATTTCAGTACTTCGTGTGCATCTGATATGCTTCAGATAACTGTATTTCAGTAGAGCTTCGCATACGCTATTTTTGTGCACAGTAATTGAATTCCACTTTCTTTCCAAAGAGAGTTTGAGACATATCCACAACTAAATAACAGTAATTAATATATCAAGAATGCTACAAATCCTAAACACACACATATAAACCTATACACCTTATTAAAGATGTATGCCTGGACGCTGCATTTTTTCCTGGCTAAGGACGAACATCAAATCCAGTGCAACCCAGCCACTCTTCCTCAGTGTATCTTATGGCTACCAGTCCATAAGAATCACTTTAATAAATATAAATGTAAAAAACAAGATTCAAGTAAATTATTTAAATGAAGGCTGTTGCTTGCTGATCTAAATCGTGACTAAACCCAGCAGTTTAAATCAATCAAGCTTAACGCATTTAAGAGGTCTGACACAAGCCTGCCCATCGCCAGCCCATCGTTGCTGTGCTTTCCTCCTCTTGTTTTTAAGTAAAAGGGGTGAAATCCTGACTCTGGAGGAATTGGTGGGATTTTTGCCATCCTTTTTTACGCCCGTTGCTCGAGGATTGCCTGGGAAGCCAGCGACCAGCCTCAAGTCTTGCACAGCTCCCAGCCAGCCCCCGGCAGCAAATCCTCAACCCTGGCATCAGGGAGGACAATTCAGCCCCTGTGGCAAGGAGAGGCTTCGCTGAAGATGTCACGGCCAGCCGGAGCCAGGCCAAAACTGTGAGCACGGTGGACGAGGGCAAGGGGAAGGTGCCCACAGCCCTCAGTAGATGAGCTTGCAAGGATTTCTCCAAATGCAGAACAAACCGCAGACCTCAGGCCTACCAAGGCAAGAGCACCATAAGCACCCAAAATGAAGCAGCCCCCCTCAGAGACTGCTGCGTGCCTGCTCACAATCCATAAACTCAAAAGCCAAGGGAAGTGGTGGAGTCCCCATCACTGGAGGTGTTCAAAAAACATGTAGACGTGGCACTTCGGGGCATGGTTTAGTGGTCATGGTAGTGTTGGGTTGACAGTTGGACTCAGTCTTAGAGGTCTCTTCCAGCCTTAATGATTCCACGATCCTAAGCCCAGAGCCAGGCACTGCAGCTGGGGACTGTGCAACTACTTTGTTGCTTGTTAATACACTCCTAAACTACGGAGGGAACTAAAATAGTGCTTTTCTTTCAGCCTTCCCTCACCACATCAACCCCCTACATATAACACCCCCACACACCCTTGCAGCTCCCTTCCTGGGACCTGTTTCAGCATTTAAGCTCTCGGTCGGCTTTGGTTTCTCACTGCTAACAAGAATCGTTCAACTGTCCTCAGAGAAAACCCGGTTTCCCAGCTGTGTGTATCGACTGGGTATCTGCAGTGCAGAAGACTCTGTAAGCAGAGAATGATGCCAGCTCTTCCCCCGACAATCTGGTCCCTATTAATTTAAAATTATTTGAAAACTCCAATGAAATATTGAATTAAAATGTAATTGCAGGGGTTGGGAAAGGTTGTGGCACTAGAGCTCTTACAAAACTGCTTCATCTACATGACATTTTGGCAGCATTTACTGCCAGCTATGCAATTTAAGCATGGAAGCTGATAGCCAAAGGGAGAAAGAACCTAAACCTACGCATTTTGTAACATCACCCCATACTAAGATAGCTATGCAGAGCACCATGCACAGCCAGAACACCTCAACACACCAGTCTTAAGCCTCCCCCGCAGCGTAAGACACTTCATATAAGGAAGAGGTATTCCAACAACAGTAAAAAAACAGGGTAAAACCAGAAAAACTGCTCTTGGTTGTTTTCAGCATGCCACCTAAAATTCAGCGCACGCAATGCTCTTGCTTTGCCCCTGTGGGCAAATTTTGGCAAGCGTTTCTCTTGGAGGTACGGCATGCCATAGCCACGCTCCCTGCTTCAGCTCAGTTATTTTTGCCCCGCATTGACTCCTCAGCCTGCTTCACTACGCAGCCACGACGAGGAAAGTGGCAGAGGCAGCTCCAGCTGATGGAGAGACATGCTCTTTAAGACGTGGTCTGAAACAACATGTGCAGACGCTGAGTTAGATCCATGTTCTCCCACTCCTATTTCATATTCATCATCATCCACAGCCACCACCAACGCGCTCCCCCCACTCTTGGGAGCTCAGTCGCGCACGGCCGTCCCGCTCCCTCCCCTTGCACCCCCTTGCTGGGCTGTGCCTCAACACCCTCTGTGCCCACGAGGGAGCACGGCTGCAGGAATAACCCCATCCCATGGCCACGCATCCTTCTGCTACTGCTCACCGCAGCCGTGCCTCTCCGGCGGGTACCGCGGCATTAAAGGTGGGTGCTCTGCTGCATCTAGGTCGCATCCTGCAAGTGCTGCGGCAAGAATTAGTAACGGGATAGCAAACATACCAGATATTACGTACAGCCCCAGTTTGGGAACGCAGAGCATTTCTGGCCTCCCCAGCATCCCTCTGGCTGTTTCACATCAGCACAGACAATAGCTCACGCAGAAGCCCGAGAACTTTCGCACGCCCACCGTCGGCCGCGTATATAAATAGAGACTCGCTCGCTCAACAGACACCGAATCCTACAGCAGCTCAAAGTAACTCCATATCCTCACACCACACCACCAGCCTCTCCATCAGACACCCATATAAAGACGCCTTTGCAGGCATCTTTAATAAAAATTCCCACAACTCCAGCAGAGAAGTAAGTTCTAAGTCAGCAGATCCCACACAAGCCTCACGTTTCAACCAGGATGCTCTGCCCAGGCGTCTCCGCTGCTAAAGTGGGACACGGGGAACCAGCCAGACTCCTGTGCCACTTTGCCACATCCCTAAATAAATCCTTATCACCAACCAGCATCTTCCTGGAAGGTAGCGGGGTGCCACCATGACACATGGTCCCATCAAGTAGAGGCATTGAGGAAGCACTGCCACAGGCTTGCCCTCCTCTCAAACTCATCCCACCGAGAGCTGGCCCAAAAGACGGGCGCTGGGCTCAGCTGCACTTAGGGTCCCTGGTCACGGGGACGAGTCCTGCATGTGCTGTTGCTCCACCATACCCAAGATGGGTTGGCCACAACTTGTCTTTCATGCATATTTGCCAGAAACACTGTGACTGTTTTATTCAGTCTCAAGGAACGCAAAGACATTTGCCAAACGCATGGCAAACATAATGCTTATCTAACTAAATATACTAAATCCTGTATCTCTTAATGAAAAAGCACATCCAGAATTCAAATTAATCACAGTCTATCAAGCTCCTAAACAACAAGGGCCCCCATCTCAGCCCCCAGCTTGCCACCAGCCCAAGAAGGATGTAGAAGTCTTCAGTGAGATGAATCTTCATAGACACAGATTAGCATAGAGGACTCCACTGTACAGTAAGTCCCTGTGAGGCAGCGTCCAAGGCGACAGCGGCCACAGTCAGTTATTGATTAGGAGTCAAAATGAAGAACGGTCTGTTTTGAACCAAACAATTTTATTACAGTCTTTGCTACCAAGGCACAGTGGCTCTGAAGACTGGCTTCAGAAAGCAAATCTCCAGGCTATCTGTCAAAGGCAATGCCAGCATATTATTCTACAGGGTTATTCAAGTGACCTTAAAGCAACTGTACGGACCTCTCATATTTGTGCAGGTCAAAGACTGCCTTCATACATTCTGAAGACATATAGTCTATGCTATACAGCATTGTGTCAAAAGACAAACTTTTCTTCTTCTTTTTCTAACTAAAGTCTTTTAGATCATTTAGTCTCAAGAACATGGAAAGCTTCTAGTTGAGAAGTACTGAGACACCATGAACCTCACTTAAACATTTGTACTTACACCCACACAGAAATTATCCAACTTCACGGCAAATACCTTCCAGAGCCCAACATTCTCTCAGTCTCCAAAGCTGGTTATTTCACTTGGCTGGGCACTAATACCAGTTTCATCAGATGAGTATCATCTTCCAGAATTAAACTGGATTCCAAACATGACATGGAAACTAAAGATAATGAAGCAACTGCCATATATCACCACTTTTAACAACATGCTCCTGTGCAGCATTAGCATGACAACAGCTCAATTTTGACCTTTCATTCTCATGTCTAGGGCATTAATTTAATGTCTGTCTCATCTGCTTTTCTTGGTCCATATCCACTCATACTAACAGAGTTCCGCACAGTACAAAGTAGTGGTTTTCTGCTAACTTGCCAGCCTTCCAAGCAGCAGTTACACCCAGGTAAGCAGTAAAGCCACGAGCCTGCTCACCAAGAACTCTTTCCACCTGCCAACAGATGCTTAGAGCAACATGACGAATATCAAACAACCAACTTGCGCACCAACATTCAGCTAAGCAGCTGCTTCTTGCCTCTCTAATAAAAAAGCCAACAACAAAAAGCAGTTTATAGCTTTCTGGATCTGATGGCAAATAACAGTGAGTACTCCAAAGATGCAGCTTTCTACATAATACAACCACTCTGCTGTCATAATACTTCAGCAGAAAAATAACTGTGTTCATTGAAAATCTTGCAGTTGAGGCTTAATCCCAAGCCATTGTCCCATGCAGGTGAGGGAACACATACATCTGCAAAGGCTGGGATCTGTCTCACAGCTGAGATTACAGCAAGCACATCCTCACCTGTGGGTTAAGTAACATCCCGGTGGCACCTCCCACAGCAGAGGGGCAGGTGAGCAGTCTTCATCCTCCCAAGGAACCAACAAAGAAGATGCAAGCATAACTTATTCCCAAAAGGGAAATTTGTGCAACTAAGGTATCTTGCAAAAGCACACACATCTCTATCTCTTCCTGGCTACGATTATCTGGCAATTTGGTATTTAGAGGAAACCAGCACTGCAATGAGAGCTCAGAGCTCTGAAAGGCTGTTGAATGAATTCTGCACGAAGGACCTACAGGGATGCATGGCCCTCTCACTTAACCAGCACGTTCGCTTTTCAAGTTCTTCACTTGTGAACCTTACCCAAACTAATTTGATAATTCAGTTTTCCTTCTTTGTTTGTTTCTCCCTAACATTGATTTTTGCTTTCTCACTCATGACTGAGCATGTTAAAAAAAAAGATAAAATAACAATCCATCAGCCATAAGAAATATACTGTTTTGTTTCTGCCGTTCCCAACTGGTACATTCTCCTTCTTCAACTACCCACCATATTCAGAAAAGCAGATGGCATCATTCAAACAAAATTAAAATAGATAAAAGCATGCTAACTTTTTTATGCCTTATGATGATCATCTTTATGATTTTGATTCGGCAGCGCAAAAAACTATGCCAGATCCAAGGTAGTACAAAGTGCGTCATGGGAAAAGGATTAACAAACATCCTTCCCCTCCTACAGTGAATGCAGATTCCACTAAGGTTTTGCAAACCTATAGTCCTAACATTAATGGGACTAAGGTTGGCTACAGTTTGGGAAAAGAGAATTTCCTTTTGCAGCAAACATGGAGGGCACATGCATTTATGTATGACTATGCGCACAGAGCAGGGGAAAGCGTGCGGCGCAAATGTACGCCGGTCTGCATCACAAAATCCAGAGCCAAGATGCCTTGCAGAAATTCACAGGCACCTGGGCGTGAGGCGGTACTGAATGTGTGTTTTAAAAAAATACTCTAGCTAGAACTGTTTTTACCAACACAGCAGTCAACACTGTGCACAATGTATAGATGCACAGACCGTAGCACTTTCACTCTTTCAATATCCTGAAAAAAAGAAGAGAGGCAAGGGTGGGCAGGGGAGGTAGGGATCGAGAAAGAAACCTCTCCAGTTCAGACAAGAAATAAATCTCTTGCTCAAGTCTCCTGTAATACTAGTACTACCAAAAGTATATTTGTATGGCTGGGTGCACCCGGTCCTCAGGCTGCAGGTGTCCATCCCACACCGGGAACCATCGTAAGGGGTGCTCCTGGTCCCACAATCTTGCCCGCAGCCCATCCACATCTTGCCCAACAAGCGACTGCAGCCTGCAGAGAAGGCGCTGCATGTGTTTGTTTTTCCAGTAATGGGGAAGTGGAGAAAGGGAAAGACTCAAAGTCATTGCAAAGGCACATCTGAGAAGGCAGCTTTGCACAGAGATGTTACGATATGTGGAAAGCAGCCGAACTCATTTTTTAAAGCATTTTTCCTCCTTCTAAAGGCTTTGCTGCCATCCTGGCAAAGTGTACCCTTGTCAGTCAGTGGCTAACCTTGTCAAGGGGAAGAAAAGGCTGGGAAGTGACAGGTTTGACAACCTGTCGGATGCCTGGTGCTCTGTTGTCCTCCTGATCTGATCACTATCAAACATTAAACCACTGTTCCTCCACACAGGAGTGCAACCTGATGCTTGCAAGCCTCAGCCAAGAAAGATAGCAAGGCTGGTGAGCTGCCAAGATCCTTGCTTTGCCCCTTCCTCGCACGTTCTAGACTCCCCTTTTACGATCTGATCGTTGAATGTGTCACACCAGGAGCAGTCCCACAGGAGTCCCAAACAGGTCACTGAAGTTGGCATTGGTTTTCAGGAAAATGAGAAGTAGAGGTGGGCGATAGAGCTGCAACATCTGAAAGGAGACATGGGCGACCACTGTCTGGTTGCTAGTCGGCACAAGATAGCTTGCAAATCAAAATCCAAACTCTGAGAAACTCCAGATGGACCAAAATTTCCCCCAGCCCCTCAGAAAAGCAAAAAAGCCCACTCCCAGCACACTGAAAACCCAGCACACTGCACATTATTCACTCAGTCTTTAGACACCCACTGAATGAGATCATCTAAACATAAGGCCTCTCTTTCTCTCTGTGCAGGAGGGGATAGAATATTTTAATTCATCTCTTTCTTCCACACACAAAATCAGCTTTCAGGATGCGCGAGCGAAAGCAGCAGCACTGACTGTAAAACCCTATTCTTTATGCTCTTTAATTCCACTGACACTGCAAGAGTCAAAGGCTGAACAGTCAGGAGGAAAAAGCATCTCACAAGCAGGAGCTTAGCTGCAGCTAAGTGAAGTTGGAGCTGTAGTGTGTATTTGAAGAGGCCATTTAGCCAACAGATGCCAAGGACAGACTACAAGTAGCACTTACATTGTTCTTTCATAGTGTTCGTATTTCACTTACGGCAAGATGGTCTGCTATCTTCCTAGCTCCCAGTGGGCTTACGTCAAAACTTGCATGTGGTTAATTTGTTTCATGAAGACCTTCTCAACAACAAAAGCAAGATTCCTGCTACAAAACCCAGCTGCTTCAACTCAGTGTTGCCACCTAACAGTCAAGTTGGATTACGCAAAAGGCGACTTGGGGGCTTCTTCAAGTCTGAGGAAGCTTGTGAACTCTTCAAAATTTTCTCTGTTAAAATGCAATTGCAAATGCAAAGCAGGCAGGGGAACAATACCCCCAAAAAATAGTCCTCAAGTTGCACCATGCAATCAAGAGGAGGCATGACTGGACTTCCACAGCACTTTGAAAGCATGGTCTTGCCCAACCCACCTTAACAGCTCTGAAGTGGGGCAGCAGGTCAATCACTTGCTGTCTATTTGGGTACTACTGCTACCCCCAAAACACCTACGGGGTGGGCACACGGCTGCAGCATCCGCAGGCAGGACGGAATGGCTGCTCCTGCTCTCAGGCGCTGGCAGGTAATGAGAAGCAACAGGTTTTGAAGCACAGAGACCTGTCGAGTGGGTGCTGCTGCTGTGTGATGGCACAGGACAGCAAGGCACGCTCCGTGGGGAGCTGTCGTCCTTTAGGTAAGCCCAAACAATCTAACTCAAAATATCAGACAAGCTTTCAGGAATATATAAACCCTTTTTCAGGTCTTTGTAGCTTGTTTGCCTGGAAATGTGTCTGTTAGTTATTTTTTTCCCCCCAAACAAAACACAAGACTTCCAAACACATTCATCTATAACTGCTGCTTCAATACTCCAGATCACAGAAATCTTAGAAATCACAGAATCATTTAGGTTGGCAAAGACCCTTAGGATCATCGAGTCCAACCATTAAACCAAATAATGACGGCAATGGAGGGCAACCACAAGCTCTGTGGGCGCACAGGCCCTGGGAACCCCAAGCTCTGGCCCGTGAGCTGGTTGAAGCCAGAGGAGCAGCGAGGTGGGAGCTGTGGGCTCACCTGGGGACCCGCAGACGAAGAGCTGCACTTGATAACAGGATCCAGGGCACAGCAGGTAGCCCAGGGGCTGGTAGCCCAGGGACTCGTGCAGGTCCTGCAGCCCAGGACACCCCTCACGCAGGCGAAGCTGCCCCCTCCTCACCTCTGTTCCCCACTGCCAGCGCCAACGCAGCTGCACGGAGTTCCCACACCGCAACACCCGTCCACCTGCCGTGTCCCGCTGTGCTGAACAGGGACAAAACCCAAGCTGGTGCAGAGTTTAAAATTCAGCTAAGGGTCTGGGGGAGAAAGTACAACAGTGAGAACATTTTTCTCTTTAAAATGCAAAATTTTACATCTCGCATCACTTACGGACTTCCAGGGTTGCTCCCTTGCAACAGACAGCTCACTTCGCTTTAAGGATCCTCCCTCTCTTTTTACACTCCAAGAAAAGGTTTCTTTTTAAACAAATAAAAACTAGGCTTTTTAAGACTGATTTCCCTTTTCAAGGCAGTAAGGAAATAGATTCCTTTTAGCATGCTTCGTGCTTGAAAAGGTTACGCTGGCCTTTAAAAATACCACACGCTGTGCATTCTGTACAGCATTAATGACTTGGAGGATGCACTGATACTTTCTAGTACATCTTAACCTTTTAAAATTGGGCCTTCATTGTCTTACCTTAATAAGCAGTTTGTTCACCTTATGTCATTTATGTCTCGCAAAGGCCACCCTGGCTGAAAATATACATTAGACATAAAACCACTTGTCCTGCGTGCATAGTTTAGCGCATGTAACAGCAAAGCAACGGCATCAAATAAAATATGCTTATCCTCTCCTCCCATTATCTCTCTCTGCTGTGACTAAAGCTTCCCAGTAATCCCAGATGAGCAGCTCCCTGGCTCTTCACTGAGATCCTTCGAACTGCAGGGCAAGTGGGCACCAACAAAGGTGTAAGATATTATTCACTGCACTGAAGCTGACCGGCCAGAGCAAGCGCACCGGCTCTCTGGGAAAAGGGAAGGGCAGGAATCAATAAGAAATCAACAGTGATTAATGCTGTTTGACAATCTTTTACATTAATCATGTTTCCATGCTCTTGAGAATGAGAACTGGAAAAATCTATAGTCATAAAAGTGTAATTGGGAACACTCCTCCTACTCATACTGAGATGAGGGAGAGAAAAATCTTAAAAAAAAAGTTTAATTATTAAATGTCTAATGTGTCTTTAAGTGATGCACACAATAGCACTTTCCTATTCAAAGAAAACCTGGAGAGCAAATAGAGCACCATGCATCCTCCCTGCCTGCTGCAAGCAAGCCCTGCCAGTTTAGACAACGATCTCTTTGCCTGATCCCTCAACTCCACCATTAACAACCTGATAAAAAATTCATAAAAACACACACCTAGCAGAAGTTAAAATACAGCCACAACAAGGAGTCAATCACTCTTTCTGGAGAACAAGCTACGAGATACCACGGAAAGCAATGATGTCTTCATTAGCTTTTACAGTAAACATCCCTCTTGGAAAGCAGCCTTTATGATCCACCAAGGGCAATAAAAATGTCTTTGCAAATTGATGAGACAAATACTTTAGAGGTATAGTTTCCTCCAGAGCTAGCGGGAAACAGAAGATAATATCATTCTCTAAAATCATGTAGAGGAAAAAATTATTCATCATTATCATGGCAAGTTCACACCTGTAACAAAATTAGGGTCAAGCACAAAAAAGGCTTTAAGCGTATTAGCAAAGAACAAGAAGAGTTTCCGCCCAGGGAAGGTGGACCAAGGAGCCCGGCGGGGAAGGTCTGGCTGGCACAGCGTGAGCTGGGTACCCACCAATCCAGCGGCACTCTGAAGTCTCACCTGTAACCATGAGGACCATTCTCTGCAACAGTTTTCACCACTAATTTGGGGTGGTGGGTTTCCTGAGTGATACCAAAGGAGAGGAAAGGAAAATAGAAAGAAAACAATGAGCATCTGATACACAACAGAGCTGACCTGAGATTCTCCTCAAGCTAATCAGATATGATGCTGACCAACCACATTATACAGAAAAGCCATTTTTGAGCAAGGAATGAGTTACCAGAAGCTAAAGAAATTAAATTTCCAGGTCTAAACCTGCAGTCTTAAAATTTAATTTTATCCAAGGCAAGAGACCTCTGCTAGCATGGAAATACAAAATGCCTCTACAGGAAAAGTATGTAGGAATAAGGAGCTCAAGAAGGATACCTCTGCTATGAAAAGCACAACTGCCACCCCTGGAGCCGGCTGCAGTGCAGGACCGCACAGGCAGTGTTTGTCAAGCGGGGAACAAGGACCAACTGAAGAATTTGTCACTGTTTCTGTTACAGCTTGGCTGCCAAAGCAAGTGCACTGCACCATAAAATGTGACGCTTCTCATAAAATCAACTCCTTTGAGTACAACCTTTATGGAGAGAAATGGATTCACCTTAACAGCTCTCCCTTGCTAGGATCCAGAAGGCGCATATGCTCTCCCATACCCTTCCTACCACACTCCACATGCACTGGATGAGGCAATCCAGTTTTGCAAGATGTATTGCTTAATTAATAACTTTGATGTTGGCAATTAAGGTGTATTTGAAAGAAGGTAATGAATATTTTTTCACATGAAAGCACCACCTTTTTAGTCTAGCAAACCTCTATGCGAACTATAATTGATAGTTTGGTTTAACATAGAAGAGTCCTGCTTTAATTATGGGGTTTTATTGCTCTATGTTACTGCACTTTGCACAAAAATATTTTTTGTTACCATAAATCCCATTGCTAGCAGACTGCTTAGGATGGGAATGGAGACGAGCATCAGCTTCTCCAGTGCTGGAAATCTTGGCTGATTCCTTGCAATAGAGCAGCAGAGGAGCCCTCACATGAGACTCTTGTGCCTGGCTCGCTACGAACGTGCAAAGGGCCTGGGACATCTGCAAGGGCACCCACACAGCTCCCCGCCCCGAGGCACTGCAGTGCTGCTTGTACCTTATACAGCGAGGACAAAAAGCAGATCTTTCTATGGGGAAGAGGGAGAAACGGAGGCAGAGAGCGTGTACACCATTCACCACGAGTCACAGGTGTTTGAGGAGCTGAGGTCCAAACCCTCCCAAAAGTGTCTTCAGACCACCCTTCGCTCCAGGGACGCCCGGGCACACTGCTGTTCCTGGGGGGTGAGGAGAGGCAGCGCTCGCTGGGATGCCGCTCAGACTCGTCCCGCAGGCAAAGCAACCAGATTGCAGCACCAGCGTCCCGAGGGCTCCTCCCCGGACTGGAAATGCTAACTGAAACAGGCATTTCAGCTCACTGCCAGATCAGCTCCTGCCTCAGCTCCAGGAACAAGGAGCACACGTCCTGGGGCTATCACACTCCTCGGCTGGCTCGCAGGTCTCTGAAGGCATCGTTAATTCTCTCTTGCAGTAGCCCAAGGTACACCGCATTCGTGTCATGAGGCATCTTCCCCTTCCCTTGGAAAAACACCATTTCTCAGACCAAAACTACACAGCATTTCACTATCTAGCTCTCCTGCAGCTGCCACGCAGTGCCAGACCCAATCCCCATTTTATCCGTGGTTCCCACCTGTGAAATGGGAAAGCAGCTCTGCAGGACAGCAGAGTCCTGCAGGAAGCCAGCTCTCAAGCCAGAAGCCCATCCAGGGTCCCTGACCCCAGCCCCTAGGCCTGCTTTCCAGAGGATGGTCCTGTAACGACAGGCCACATGTTCCCATGGAGTCACTGGACAGGGACGCTGTGATCCCCCCTCCACAGCCACTTGGCAGTGCCTCTTCTGAGACCACTAATGGCTTCCTACCATGTCCTCTGCCAAGGCCAAACCACTGGAAAATTCCAATTCCCAAATTTCCAAAAACTGGAAAATGTCTTGCCCAGATCCAACAGAAGTTACACATCTACTCTCAGGAGAGAAGACATTTACTTAAAGTTGAAGAGGAGAAAACACAGGAAAGTTCAGAGAGTCTCAGAGTTTAGATACGGCATCAAACATCTTCCAGAGCTGCTTCTGTGCCACCATCAAGCACCATTCTTGACTCAAAGCTCCTGGGTCATGACCCCCTGCATGCCCAGCACCGTATGTTCAGCACCTCCCAGGCTTAGAAAGAGCATTTACTGACTGGGAGTTGCCACCTGCACTCCAACCCAGAAAGCAAAACCACAAGAACCGGCATTTCCCAGCATGAGACTTACATAAGGTTATTTTAACACCAGAGATGGCCGCCCGAGGGAGCGGAGCACTGTGCTCCAGCTGCACTGGGCAACCCGACCAGGAGCAGCAGGAAGGCTGGTACAGCCACCACAGCTTCTGTAGGACCATCCCAAACCAGGCTGGGGAAGCAAAGCGCTCGCTCAGCCACCGATAGACCCTGCTTTAACTTGCCCAGCCTGAGCAGAGTGCAAGTACTTGAACATGAGGTGCGCCAAGCTGCTAAACAATTCAGATAGACTTGCTCTAAAATAAGTCTCAGAGGAAATGCCAAACTTCACTTTAGTAGCACTTAAATAAATTTAATGCTATCTATAGTTGAAGCTCTAACTATAGCTACAGCTGAGCAACCCTGCAGAGCTGCATTTTAAGACATTCCTTAACTAGAAACAATTTGCATCAAGCTGGGTACGGTGCTGCTTCTTACCAAGAACAGAAAGGTAATTTGCGCTTTTCCCCTCCTGGTACTGTTTAATTTCCTAGGAGGTTAAAAGGCTCACCTGGCCATTAGTATAGCGATACCATTATGTTTGCAGAATTGTTGTAGATTGTGATCATTACAGCAGCTGTGCCAGAACTCTAAGTTTCCACAGTTCTGTCCCAAACCTCTGCCTCTGCTCCGCACGCCTAAAAAACGACCATGAAATAATCTCAGGGTACTCCTGACAGCGAATAAGCCCATCATGCATAAGCCAAAGCAACCCACGCCACTTCTAGGACCTAAACCTTTGTAGCCTGCGCTGAAGAGAGATTACATTATGGAGAGGTGATGGGTCCACGTGTCCACTGCACATCCGCGCGCCCTGGGAAGGATGACTTCTTTTCAAATGCTCCTTTCCACGTTACACTTGCTGCCGCAGCAGCCCAACTACAATTTTTCCACAGTGAATTGGGCCCTAATTACTGAACAGTTTGTGAACAACTGCCCTTAAAATGTTAACAGCTGAAATGATGATAACAATAATTCTGTTTGCAGTTATAATGGCCCCTCATTAGAGCCGCTTAATTAAATATTTTCCAAAACTATCCCAGAAAAAGAATCTGCTCTCTCAACTGTAAAAGCAGAATCCAAAGCAGCCGCAAGGAAACGGTGGCTTTTTCCAGTTGAAGTATTTCCTACAGCCAACCACGAGGAGTGACCTCACACACGTCCCTAACACAGCAGAATTTGGCATCATTAATCCGTTCATTCAATAGGAAAAGATGCTGCAGGTCTTGGTGAGTGTATTCCCCTGTGAGCGCTGTGCTATAAATTAGAAACGCTTAAATCTTTTACACTTATTTAGCTTTTATGCTATCTCTCCATCCCATTCACCAAGTGCCTTTGTAGGATGAAGCAGTAATTTAGCATTCTCCCACAAATGAGTCAAAAGGAACAAACATGCTTCCTTCAACATAAGCACAGCAGAATAAAGGGGGAGTTTTCTTTTATATAAACGTTTAGAGCATAAGCAATGCCATGGCACACGTTGTCCCACCTTCCCAGCTCCCTGCACCTTTGCAGAGCCATGTCTAATCCTCTTAACCATGTACCAACAAATGAGTCCTCATGCTCCCCATCCAGTGGTTACCTCCCACCCCATGCAAACAAGACCAAACAGATATCACGTAACACATTACCATTTGTTACCCGAGTAATATCTAATGGGAAACCATGACTGGTTTACTCCAACACAACCAGCTGTTTACAAGCAGAGAGCTGGCCTAGGAAAGCAAACACACACTTGCGATCTTGCCATTCAATGGGAAAAGTGGGAACCTTGAGTCCCACTGATGAAAATCAGACAACTCTTGCCATTAAACACATACAAAAAGGCACTTTAGCAATGCCTTACAGCTTACACTGGGTCGCTGACTTCTATCAAGTGTAGAAGGGAAAAGATCCGGATTATTTTTTATACTCGTCCCCAAACATCTGCTGTCAGGGCTGGACAGGTCTTTGGTCTGACCTGGCAGATGTGCAGACAGTATCACGTGGATTTAACTTCGCTGTATTGATGCACTTGGCAATTTAATGGGGCCAGGAGAGAACAGCTGTGCCTCCCGGACAGGAGCATCCCTGGCCAAGACTTCACCTTAGCGCTCCTGTAGTAAAAACCAGGTTCAGGGAGCTGGCAGACTAAAGGATGACACATACACCCTTTTTTCTTTTATCGGTGCGACTGGTTGATGCCAGGGCATGCACTAAACTAGGGAGATGGCTTCACAGAAGGATGCAGTAGGAATCTATGGAGAACAAATACTGCTTGGACTCCCCAGGAGAGGGCTGCTCCCGTTGTGGGGGGAGGAGAAATACATATTATCTGACTCAATTACTTGTAGGATGCAATTCTTGGGTACTTTTATTCTAAACTCACCCTGTTGCCACATCTGCACAATACAAGGGAGCAAACTCGAGTGGGAACTGCTGGCACTAGGAGCGTTGCATTTTCAGTAGCCCATGGTTGTCCTTGTACAAATTCACCCTGCTCTTCCTTTCCGGGGTGATCTCAACCCCAAATGAGTTACAGTACTCCTGGCACACGAGGGAGGTATCCTTTTTCATCATTGCTTTTGCCAGAATCATGATGCCTTCCCAGGCAATCGGTGATGTTCCCTGTTCTCCCAAGCACCTTTGCTTTCCTTCAGGTCTTTGCAAAGCTGTTGTTAAAATCCACTTTTATGAATGAACGCTTTCCAAAGCGCTACAGATAGCAGCAGGGTTAAAGCATCCACTGAATCCTCAGATAGGCATTTAGAGGCAATATGCTAAACGCACCATAATCCCTGAAGGGGATTACACCCTTGCAGTCTGACTCAAAACAAGTTTCCAACTTGATTAAGCATCACAAAAAGGACCATCCTGCTCTACTAATCTGAGAGGGGGAAAAAAACCCCCAAAAACCAAACCAGACTAGCTTGGACAGGTCTGAATTCATTTTTATTTCTTCTCCAAATACAACTTTGAGATATTTAAGGCCTTTCGGCCACCTACATAAGAATAAGAAATAATGAACTGTGATTTTTCAAAAGCCATGCTATTATCTTGAATTCAAACTTCAAAGTAAACCTATTTTAATACTCAAAAATTGTCAAAGCCCCAACATTAACTGCCCTTAAAGCAAAAAAAAAAAACCACAAAACACAAAAAAACCCCCCATCTGGTTGGGAATTTAAATGGAAGGACTTTCAGCCAGGGCCAAGAGGTCAGAACCAGTACTTTCGCTGTGATTTCATTTTGGCAAGATCTATGTTAAAAGCCTCCACTGAAACCAGTAATAACTTCCTGAAGTACAAGCAAAAAACACAGAGCCATGAGCCAGAAAACCAAAAGCAAAGATACTAAGAAAAAAAAAGGAAGTCTCTAGAAAAAAGACTGGAGAGGAGAGAAAGCTGTTGAGACAGGGCTGGAGAAGGACTGTGCAGCTAGCCCAGCAGAAGAATCGAGTCGACGCAAAACGCACTCGGAGGTGCTGTACAACGCAGGCCACGAAGCCCACAGAACTGGGAAGGGGTCCTAGAAGTCTGCACGAGCCAGCCAGCTATTAATGCCTCCCCCTGAATTCGGGGTACGAGCACTAACCAGGTCTGAGCAGTGCTGCTTTTCCTGCAAACTCTGTCAGGCAAACATCTGTCAGAACGTCTCAGTTGTTTAATCACACAAAATGTTTCCTCTTCATTTTTGGCACCTTATACTGAAATAGTCTATCGCAAGATGTCTCTGTATCATGCTCTATCAGCGTAACGCAAAAGAAAAGCTGTTTATAAATAAAGGAGGCGCAGTTTGAGCCAGATATTAGATTTTCATGTGCTTGCTAGCAGCCAAACATACACAACAGCAGAGCAATTGCAAATAAAGCGTGAGCATATGCGTGGTCCAGGGAAAGAACCCCTGAGCAGTTCTGCACCGCACTTTAATTTCCTCAAACATTATCTTTCTAACGAGCTGAGAGCGTGATGAATGATCACCTTCTTCTGCCCAGCCATGGTAGGACTGTTTCAGATGTTGTATGTTATTTACTGTTTCTGGCCACCTGAATGTCAATTTTTTCAAAACAGCACTTAGTCAATATCGATCCTAACACCAGCAAAAAATAAAAATAAAAAAAAAGGATGCAGAAGAAGGGACAAATGCATCCCCCCAAATTACTACTGTAGCTCTTCATTGCCAACTCCAGAGTATTTCTTTGATAGATTATATATATATCGAAGATCCTTCCAAGTACCAATTTCAGGGATACGTTATAGGGTAAACAGGAAAGCAGTGAACAATTCCCCCTGCTCCTACAACTCCTATGCAGAATCTGAGATGGGAAACCACAGAAGAGCTCAGTCTCAATAGCACTGGTAAAAGAAACACGCAACACCAAGTGGTTTCACCAAATAGCATCAAGTTCTTCTAGAAGCTGCTTCATCTTTAAAATGAGGAAAGTTTAATCGGAGGTTGAAAGCAGGACACGGGGAGGAAGAGCTGGTTGCAACCAGGGAGGCTGATTTGGTTTTCCGAGGAGCATCTCTCTGGAACAGACTCCTTCTCCTAATGCCCGCCCATGCCAGCTGCAGCCACAGCCACCAGAAATTAGCTCCAAAAGAACTGCGAAGGCAAGCTGATCACACTATCTTCTTCTTCCTCCCTTATTAAGGCCCTACTAAAATTCAGCAAACAGGTGGGAGGG
Organism: Phaethon lepturus; assembly: GCF_000687285.1. Taxonomy (NCBI): domain Eukaryota; kingdom Metazoa; phylum Chordata; class Aves; order Phaethontiformes; family Phaethontidae; genus Phaethon; species Phaethon lepturus. The sequence goes on from NW_010518567.1 coordinate 28,489, forward strand.
AACATGCAGAAGACCGACAATGGGTCGAATTATCCTCAATGTTTAACGCTTGCCTTTCTTTCAGCTTTTTGTACAAGCACCCTGCACCCTCCACAGCAAAGTAGTATCTGGATTTTTATTCCTTTTGGCAACACAGCGCATTATTTCTCCAGGTCCGTCACCAGAAGTGCAAAGCGCTGAGGAGCAGCACTGCACCCAGAGCGACGAACCCATGCGCCTGCGACCACCAGCCCTCCTCTGCCCACCCTGCTGCTCCCCGCCGGCTCGTCGCCCTCGCTCTGCACACAGGCTGTTCTCTCCCAGGCTCGGATGCACTTGTCTCTCCAGCTGTCTCCCCATCTTCTCTTCATCTCTACACTCATCGAACATGCTTTTAACAAACCACTTGAGATCCTCACAGCCAGGCTGTACCTAAGGTTTGATGATTCTTTCTGCATAAGATTTAAAGAACAGCCTTTCCTACCCGGCCACACGCAGCAGCTCCCACCCAGGGACTGCTCATCTCAATTACAGCACATTCCTCTCCCCAGCCTTGACAAAGGCATCTTGTCCTGCTGATATCCACGCAGAAAGCTGAGGAGAAAGCTCCTTCTGACAGCCAGCAACTTCAACTGCATCTCCATCCATATATTCCTCTACACCTGCTTCTCCACCAAACCAGCTGTTTGGCTTCAGATTCAGGGCCCTGCCCACCCATTCCTGTCTGCCACCTCCCAATCCTGCCAGGAAGAGCTGATTCCCACCTCCAGGCTGCCCACATCATCCATAAGCCAAGTAAACCAACCAACCTCTGGGCTTTCTCCCACAGCAAGCCCCTCCAGAAAGGAAAGCATCTAGAAAGCAGCTCTCATCCTTATACAAAAACACTTTCAAGAGTGCTTTGAGGTGTCTACAAGAACCTTCAGCCTCCAGCTCCTTCAAGTCTCTGCTGATGGTGCCAATAGACATTGTTGCCCTGGCCCTCCTGCACCTACCAACATCTCTTTGGAGGTGGGACCATCACACACCTCAGAGCACCTCCCTGGCATATGCTTCCAAAAGCGACAGGAAGAACAGCTGGATCCCAAGGCTGCCTGCTTTTCACCACTTGAAAAAAAAAAAAATGCATTGCAAAGGGACCCTGCCAGACAAGCCAGTTTCAAAGATAAGCACTACTTTCTGCACATCCCACTACTTTATATTACAACAGACCTTTGTGCATCTTCCACTGCAGTGTATCTGGACACAGAGAGAGGAAGGATATGGCACACCCTGTGCTGCCCAAGAAGAGTCCAAACCACTCAAGTTTTGCTATTTCAGTAGGGCTCCATCAAAATTGCTTATGAGCAATTCATAGCAATACAGCCTTTTTCATCCAGGGATCCTGGTGTAATTTGCAGACCGAAAAGGCTGCATTACTTGCGTGTATTACTAGACATGAACTCATCTAAGTCAATGATGATACAAGAGGGCTTGCAAGCACTCCTTCCCTCCATGTACATCCTTGCCACAGCCAGACTATTTCTTCTCCTCTCTTGGAAGTCCATTTGCTGCACGCACACACTGGCACAGAAATTTAGAAGTCCCCATCCTGGCAGCCTGCTTAGGATGTGGCTGGTCAACCACATTCAACAGCAGTGATTGAAGACGACTAGTTGTACATCGTCAACAGCAGTGTCTGAATCAGCCCACAGGTCTGCTTAATCAACAGCCTGCTTAATTATAGCAGAAAGCCTCATTTATTATTCCCTTTTCAAATGTAACTTTTCCACTTCTGTAGGTTTTTTTACCTTAAAACATTAGTATAACTGGGTTAACATCCATGAAGAATAGGCAGTTAGTTTTATGGGTGAGATTATCTAACAAGCTTGAACAGGTTTTATGTTCGACTATCAGCTGATCTGGACTCATTAAGTCATTTCTCTGGTCTCTGCTGCGAGACACTCATTACCTCACTGAGTACAATTCCTTGGAAATTCTTTTTTCTTTTTTTAAGTCATACTTGAAGTACCCCTTAATTATTTGTGGTCTGGCAGAAGCTGTAATACTAACCTATTAATGCTAATGAGAGAAATATAGCACGCACAATAATTATCTGCCACAATGTGCACTGAAATGAAAGTGAGCAGGTTAGCTTAAGCCTGAAAGACTGTTTTAACTCTAAATTTGAAAACAGAATTTGATGGTGCATGATTAAACCTCAAATTCTGCAATCAGGCAGGCATTATTGGAGCAAGAAGAGCATGTTAACTTTATAACAGCAGGAAGTTTTATAAAATCTTCCTTAAAAAAAAAGCTCTCTGTAAAACACCGTTTTGCTCTCCTACAAATCTTTATGATTTACTTTTGAGTCAATAACTCACTAAAATTAACAAGATGAAATGATGTTTTGACAAGTTCCAGTGCTGATGAACAGATTTTCAAATCACGAATCCAGCTTCACCTCATTTTTCCACCACAGCTGACAGTCGAGAAGTGAATCATTCATTCCTTCTGGCCCTTGTGTATTTTATCAAATGCTACAGGGAACAACTAACTTGAATTCCCTCAAGTAATTTCATAAAATGCCAAACTTAATGTTCTTTCACACTTTAATAAAATTAAGTTCTGTAGGAAAGAAAACATCCGTCTAGCCAAGCTCAACCATTTTGACCATATGTTGCCATCAGATCAACCTAACCAAAACAGATCTGCTGTACATAATCCTGCCACTCAGAATATGTATAAAATACACCACTGGATAAGCTTTCCACCATTCCTTGGCAGCATACAAGGTTGTCTTCTGCATAAAGTTTGGGTCCCACAGCTCACCGAACAGATGGGTGTGATGGCTACACCTCATTTAGGATAAATAAAGGAGCTTATTTGTCCCTAGAGCCAAGGAGCTGAAGCAATCACACTACACCCAGAGGACAGGCACGTGCAAGTAGCACATGTCCAAAATCTAGCGGAATCCACACAGAGGAGCTTTGCAAGGCTTCTGAAAGAGGCTTAGCAATCAGGACAGCAGCAAGACCAGTCCCAGAAGATGCAGACCTGAGACTCTAAGGGGAGAAAAAGCAAGGCTGAACGCTAATTAGAAAGGCTGAGTGAGGAAACTCTTGCCTCTGGTCAATTCTCTCCTGCATTGAGGAAAGGTGTCTACTTGTCAACCTCCCCTCCTCAGCCAAACAACACTGAGGACCCCAGATTTTGGGTAACTGGCCAAAAAGGAAGTCATTCCCTTTGGACAGGAGTCAGATACCTGCAAGGTTCTGATTTCTCCCAGTAAACCAGAGCTGTCAGGATGCTGACAAGTTCCTTCCGCACAACAGAACTCCAGGGAAAAACACACACCAAATTTTCATCATAGTCACTGACAGAGGCAAATCTTAAGTAACTCTACCAAAGTCAACGGGTCTGTAGCAGAGAACATGATCCCTGTGATAATACACCAAATCCATAAAACCTCCATTTTTGTGTACAGACTGGATATTTTCAAACTGTTTAAAGTATTTAAATGTGGCACCCAGGGTACTATCCTAGCCCTGCTGAAGTCAGCAATGACAGCAGGCTCCACCGGCTCCTGCATCCCACAAGGACATCATCCAAGGTCAGGCAGCATGCGAGCTTGAACGATGCCTCCTCCTCCTCCCAAAAACTGAGCATCTCCTCCCCTTGCGCCTTTCCCAGGAACAGCACCCTACAGGAGCCACCCAAGAGTCAAAGAGGCTGCTCTACATGCAGCTGCAAATGTTTTATTTATTCTGAAAAATTCAACCAACACAGCTGTGCATTCTGAAATATGACTCAGTGGAGTTAGCGTCTTACTGCAGGCAATCACATTTATTATAATAAATAACTATAAATAAATAATGAGGCTGCTTAACAGGGACACGGGTAACCTGTCTAGACAATCGCAGAGGTGACGTACTCTGCACTGGAATGTCCTCCAGATTTCAACAATAAGTTTTGATTATAAAATTTTTTTTTTTTTTTTTGGTTAAAGAAAGCAGGGCAATGATAGCTTATTTAATAATACAAAAGTCTGCTTCTCAGCATTGCTGGCATGCACCTAGCAAGTTTAGCTAGTAACACCTCACTCTCTAGCAAGCCTTCACTCCAGCAGACTCTTAGAAAGATCAAGCAAACACTCTAGTGTGCAGAATTTCTCATCATTTACTGCCCCATAAAACAAACTCTCCTACTTGGAGCAGCAAATGATACCGCTCCATCAACAGGCTGGCCTACTCGTGGCACAACGGCACCCCGCAACCATCACCTGGGTCTCACGGTGGTGCTCTGCGGAGGGGAGAACAACCCTTCCCCTCCCCTGGCATTTCACTGCCTGCCTCATGGCGAAAAGCAACGGCCAAACTAATAGCTGGAACATGTGACCTTAATTAATTAGCAGACCGAGTGGAAAATGCCAACTCTGCATTGTCACTGCCTGCTTTCAAGGACCCTCTGCCTGCGTCAGCAGTACAGAGACGCTGGGTCCATTACCGTTTGCTCTGGGATAAGGACAGATGATGCAAGAGTGGCTTTAGCAACCTGATAGAAGAGAGGGAAGGTCTGAGATAAAGGAGTAACCTCCTGTGAATCGGTCTGTGGTGAAGGTCTTCCCTCTCCATAAACACTTCTCCGATGACTCTGCGACAGGCTCTAGGAGAAAGCCACCAAGAACAAAGCTAAGGTCAACGGGAAAGGGAGAGCGAGCAGATGGCCGCCTGCCACCTCACCAATCAGCAAAACCATTCACTTCAACTGCATCATGAAATATTTCCTCACTTCTTCCTCTCTCCCTCTAGCTGCCTTCTTTCATCCATGAGCTGCGTCCATTTCGGTTACAAGACCCATTTAGCATGTAGTGGGGAACAGCTGGGAAAGCAAGCAAATTAAAAAAAAAAAAAAAAATCAGACCAGTACCTTCCCCAGTGACTCCAAAATTCTAGAGGCAGCTGCAACAAGCAACACACCTCTGGGAGTAACATGGGAAAAAACCCAAATAATTTCTTATTCTATAAAAGTATCCCTTGTCCTCAAACAGGCCTGCAGTTACAATCCATTTCAATAATGAACTTTATCAATACCAGGCACCACTCTTCAGGAGGAAATCTCCCTTCTGTCCCCTAAGCACTGCACCTGCCCTTGGAGGAAAATCCCAGCGCTCTGAACTTTGTAGAAGTGAATTCTGCAAGCAGCAGCTCTGATAATGTTTGCAGAATGGCCACGAGGAGCTTGATCAAGGCTTAGACACTCATCTGGCTTGCAGGACAGATGCACGTTCACATGACTACTGTTCCGTCAGTCAGGTCCTAATGTTTGCTGAAAATCTTGTGCATGACGGAGATGAAAAACCACAATCACAGCTGCTTGGTGGGATTTCCATTTTTATTGCTATATTAGAGAATGAAATATCCTGTAGTTTAGCGACTAAATTTATGCTTTTTTTAAAGTACTGTTATTGTTACCACCTCTAAACCATTAAGACATGTCCAGATGCTATGTTAAGCCTGTTTTAGATACCTATAAAAAGTAACAAAATAAATCCCAAATGGGCTAGGGTTTTTTTTTTCAGGGGACACATCCTTACCTACTGTAGCTCCTCCAGGACTACAGGCAGCCCTGCAATTTAAACCTGAATTGTCTCTCATATTTTCCAGCATTTTTTTTTTTTTTTAAGATCAAGTTCCTTCAGTATCCACCGCACGTTGGATTTATAATGCTAATCAAACTTCTCCAGGTAGAGACAGAGTTTATAAATTAATCCTGGGTAAAATAAATACATCAGCCAATCTTGGTACAAACATTCCTGCCTCTGATTAAGTTGAACTCCAGGACTGTGCAGCACGCATTTCAAAAGGGTGAAGTGGCAGGAAAGATGTACGCTCTCCCCGCATAGAGCACAACACATTTGCATCAATGTGACCTCAAAGCGACAACACCCGGGCAGGCGGCAGATTGAGGCTCTTGGCTATTTTGCAAAAGTGCAACTTGCTTTGCTGTTCCTTCATGCCTCCTTACCCACGCAGCGAGCTCCAGGTGCATGGCGGCGGTGCTCGCTGATGGCAGGGCTACAGGTTTCGGCCGTGAACTCCCCGGTCCAGGCGCTGGGATGACTTGAGTATGCAACCCCGTGCTGAGGGGCCCAAACTGCGCCCTCCAAGGCTCCTTGGATGCTCTGAGATATAAATAAGTACCCACAATACAAGTTGTGCTTTCCTGTATTATGCTAACTACAGGCACCTATAAGAAGCAATCAATAGTAGTCTGTGCCATACCCTAAGAACCCTAAAATATTAAGTGCAGGAACCATCACAGACAAGACATTACGGCATTTACACAGGCTAAACTCCTATATCAAAAGCTATTTATACACTAACTCAGCAGGGATGAAGTGTTCATCTACTAACAAAAATGGCTGGGTGGTTTAAACGGGACCGAGGATGAGAAGTTGGAAACTATGCTGCCCAGTTTCAGGTGTAGCTCTACACTGAGCCAGCTCTCAGTGCAACCACTGCAAAGAAAATGCATGAAAGCTGCATCTAAGCATTCATGAATGGGGACTATAAGGGCAGAAAGTACATCCCAACCCACTGGGAAGAAGAAATTTCTAACCTTGAAATCATCTTGATTATATCCATTTTAAGGCAGTGCTAACGCCACGTTGACCAACTTGCCATGCAAAGCCCGTGGGCACAGAAGAAGGCACAGAGCTGTCCACCAGCCAAGGCAAGACCCTTCTCACCCACCCACTCGGGAGCCAGAGGAGCAAAGGCATCCCTCCCACCCACGGCAGCCCACACCCGCCGTGATGCCAGCACCAACCTTCCTCCTCGCTGTGCTGTGGCACAAGGTCTTGATTAGTTGCCATTGATGCCCTGATTTATCATTCTTTAAAGAGAGAGTTGAAGTGTGTATTATACATCCGATAGGCCTCGCTTAAGCAGACACCATTTGTTGTTGTAGTAGGTACGGTTTAAAGACAAGTACTTTCCTCATTAAATGAAAACAGTGGTCCAAATCTCTGCCTTCAATTCCACAGTGAAATTCCCTCTCTTCCACCATGGGCATGATATGATTGCCAATTAAAAAGTGAAAGCAGAATGCAATGCGATACTAAAGCAATTAAACAGGAAAAAAAGTCATGAGAGACGGATGAACAGTCTACGGGAAGGGGGGGATTAGTCCTTTAAAAGCAACAGTAAAAAACTGTAGGTACCAGATTTGATTTTAAGAAAATGTTAGCAATGATACATATGCTCAGTTGAGTTGCCAAGAGGAATTAGTTTAAAAGAAAAAAAAAGTTCTAAAAAGACACTTAGAAAGCAATAATATAGTTCTGGTTTATGTACTGTCACTCGTACACTGCTGCATTACAGAATGCTTCAGAGATCACGAAACACTCTCTCATCACCAAAATGAAGCCCAGCAAATTGCTAATGACAACAGTTAAAGCAAGATGTGGAAACCCAGTTCTAAAAATGAAGAATGCCAAAAACTGCATGCTTGTTTAACAGCCGTAGCCAGGCAGCCGAGTGCTGCTCGCAAGCTTGTCCTCCCAGCGGACCGCTCCGCAGAGCCAGGGCAGATCAGGAATTACTAATTACGAGTGTTTAAGGAGGATGCAGTGACATTTCTTTGTAAGGCTGGAGCACTTTGTAGGTATAACACTGGCTTTTAACTTCTCATTCCATCATACAGCTCTAATGAGTTTTGTGGTCCCAGCATTAACCATGTGGAAAACAGCTGACACTGCAAAAACTCATCTCTTAACATTGAAGCTAACCGGATCTTGTTCTTCAACCAAGTTAAGATGGAGCCCGTGTGGGGCATGAATTATCTCCTTCCCAGGGAGGCCACCCCTCTGGGCAATGAGGCTCTTCGGTCAATCGCTGGGATGAGCACCATTGTCTCTAACAGGGACGAGTCAGGCCACGAAAGCATCACGCCTGCAAAGCCTATGGCATACGTGATGGGGAGCGTGCAAGTTTTGGCTACGCAGCAGCCACACCAGGCAGCACCAGCGAAAAAGTCAAGATCAGACCCAGCAGCACCCCAGGACGCAGAGGACAGGCAGCATGGGCTCACCCCAGGTCACAGTGTCCCCTTTGACATTTTCAATGCCCTTTGGATGCCTCTGGGAGCGAGCCGAGGATGAGATGCTGAAGGCACAACAGCAAGTACTAACTCCTTCCCCAGGTAGTTTAGACTCCCGGAGAATGTGCTACAGCTCCTAGAAAACTCTAATTTCAACACTAAACTGAGAGCCTCTAACACTACCTCTTCTAAAAGCTTATCTTGGCTCTTTTCATTCAAGAGACCCCAGAGTAACTTTCTAAACCAAAGGGAATGAAAGGGAACGAAAGACGATCTGCGTGTTACACAGGTTTTAAACTGTTCAAATTTTTGGGCAGCTGGTAAGAAGAGGGAGGAAGTCTGACCTGCATTAGCTAAAATTCCTAGATGTTTTACAAAGCTTTAGTAGTAGACTCAGCCATTGATCAGGGCACTGACCCTTTCAAGTTTGCACAAACCTAGAATCTCAATATCTCCCCCAGGTATCGATAAGGAACTCCAAACCAAGGCCAAGTCTTAACAATCCCAAATAACGTTCTGTTTTAAAATGTGCTATTAAAATACTGACAGTGAAGCAGGTTCAGATATCCTGTGGACATCTCCAGCACCAACCACTGCAGAAACAGATATCCCCAGGCAACAAAGATAACTGAAGAGCTTTGGAATGCCCAACTGCATGAGCTCGTCCCTTAATCCAAATTTTGTTCTGAGACTCTAAGACACACAAATTTAATGGGATTTACTTGCTCATCCTCTAAATCTCATGCTCATGCATTTCATTTTGACAGCGTCCACGCTGGTCTTAAAACCTGCGACACAGGGTGCTACAGCAGCCTTCGGATGAACTCACTTTCAATTCACAAGCTGAGAGCAAGGAAACACACAACCCTGCAAGTCATAAAACCTCTGCTCAGCAAACAAAAAACAGCAAGATGCAGGTTGCTCAATTCAGAGAAATAATTTCCACCCCAGGAGAAGGTTGGAGAAGGTGCAGCTCAAGACACTGCACACAACTCTTGTTGGGTTGGACGTGGGAATGAGCAGCCAACTGCATCAAGCAGGTAGTTATCCCAGGGAAAATGTGGTATTTCGAAAGTTAAACAGAGGCAACAGCTCCTGGTTGCAGGCTGTGGTTAAAGCCAGTGCCTATATATAGTTACGGTAAGTGGAAGTGTCCGTTGATACTTCTGTTATGCAAAAGTTGCTCTAACTATTAGTTATAGCTCTACAACCTATGGTGCCTTCTCCAACAAACCTGCAGGAACATCTCCACTACCATTACAAAAAGACCAGTCTAGATCTTGAGGAGACCAGCTCTTTGCCGGCCAGAGCCTGGCACCTTGCCTGCTGCAGGAAGGAGACCCGGGCGTGCAGTACGTGGGACTGTCCTGCTCTGGCTCCATCAGCCACTGCCTCCACCCACACCTCCAGCGGGAAGGGAAAAAAGTACATCAACGCATTGCCACCACCAATTTTTGGGATTTTAATTAAGCAGAAAGAAACAGGCTAAAACTCTACAGGGAAAAACTGCCTGCTGGTTTGCTTCTTACAGTGAGTCGTTTCTCCAGCATCTGCCTGTCCCCTCCAAACTGCTTCTGTATCTTCCTGTACAAAATGTCTTGTTGCTCTCCAGAAGGCTAGAGGAGCATCTCACAGGAAGGATGACCGGATTTCACAATACGTGGTTTTGAAGGTTTGTGTTAAATTTGACACTGTAGCTCCAAAGTAATTGTGACTAACCACTAAATCACCACATGTAATGGATTCCTCCGAACATTTATAGCTAACAGTTCCATTATGCTCTAATCTGGAAAACATCTAAATGACTCTCCACAAAAATTAGAGGGGAACATAAACGTCTTGATAAAAACAAGATTCCAGAGATACTCCACTTAACCACAGTGACTTCTATAATATAATGGCTAGTGCAATAACATCCATTACAGTGCAGTCATTTGCTATTTGATTTTTAAACCCACGCTTCAAGACATCAATCTAGAGAGCATCGAGTCTACGTGAAAGGTGAAACAATCAAGAACAAACCTCTAGGATAGCGCTGGGAACTGCGAGGAGGGGTGAGTGGTAGCAAGGGAGCCGAGCAGCGCCAAGAGGCTGCCCGGCAGCTGTGGATGGAAGATGCCTCCCCGTCCTGCCGAATGGGAAACTCGAAGTTGCCCTTGTGCTCCTGGATCTCACTCCTGCATTGCATTTGAATCAAAAACCCTCAGCCCATAGTAAAACACTGCGCGGTAAGAAGTGTCTGTCTGCCCTTGCTCAGCTTCATCCTCTCCCTAAATCCATGATTTCCAAACTCCAAAGGTGTTGGGGTAAAACAGCCCCAGGGGGAGAAGCACCATCTTAGTGACCCCGGCTGTCCTCTCTTCTCTAGGAAACAATGCCAGTTTGGTAGGGACAGAAGGCGGCCTTTATGCAATCAAAACCCACAATAAAAATAATACAAATAGCTAAGTACACAATAAGCAAAAGAGGGAAGCGTTACTGATTCATTCCATTTTCCTGGAAAAGCCTGAACTGTGGTTAAGTGGAGGACAAGTTGAAATTTTCCATTAGTGGGGAAAAAAAAAAAAAGCTTGTTTAAAGAGAGAAGGGAAAAAATCCCTCAGGTTAGTGTTCAAGTACAGCAACAATAAATTTTACCAGAAAATCTCTGCTAGGCAGATACTTCACCCTGCTCCCAGCCCAAAGAGCAGTGGAGCTTGCAAAAAGGCTGCTCTTGTTTAACACAAAAAACATGTAGAAAATAAAAACCAGGAAGACAATCCCAGTCTTCAAACAGGGAAGGGAACAGACAGCCTTTTTGACATGCTTCCCAGCAATTTTCCCTCCCATCTCCCTGCCTGGGGGGCACACGAAGAGGGGAAGCAGGCAGTAAGGGGCGAGCTGGCTGGGCTCTCCGCACCAGGGGATGCGGCTGCTGCAGGTGACCCGAAAGCGCTCGACAGCGCTTACAGCCTGGAGTGATCTTAACTTACTCTGGGCCAGGGACACAGGCGTCAGTCTAGACCAGGGACTTAAAACCACTTCACCACCACACCTTCCTGAGTTATACTGTGCACTCCTACACCGCAACCAAGGATCAAAGCCAAGCGATGCAATGAGTGACTGCAGCACATCCCAGCCCTGGTACCTGCATTAAAGTGAAGGCTTTTGCTTTTGTTCTTAACAGAAAGGGGTGTTTCATCTTAGCTGCTCAAGCAAAAAACGAAAAACAACTTGTAAAATAAAAGCATGTTGTCCACATGAGCTAAAATGCCTCTGTTCTGCTCCCCCCTTCCCCATACATCCCAAATCTGATTCCCACCAGTTAGCACACTACAGATTTTAGGACTACTTACGGTAGCACAGGTCATGCCCTTGGGACACAACACGCTCTTCAGCATCTATAAATCCTGCCATAAACCACGTCCAAAACAAAGTCCTGTAACAGAGCCCACCACAAACTCCCACAAATACAAAAAGGCAATGACTTCTGGCAGGCCAGAACTGCAATTGCCACCTTTATATCACATCCCAGATGCCGCTTTCCCCTTCCCTAGAAAATCAAGTCAGTCCTCTGCCATAACCGAAACGATTAGCTGCATTTCAAAGAGGCAGCCCTAGCCAGGCAAGCCGTCTGCAAATGCTCACACGTCCAATGACTTCTACCTGCCCTGTGTTTGGAGGGAGGAGATGAGGTTTCCACCCCAAAGCTGTCCTCAATAAGGAAACTGGTTCTAGGGAAGCTGAATATGCAAAGGTGAAAGTCACAGGAAAGCACTTTGGTAATGCCTGCTGCCAAAAAAGAGCAACTTGCTCCACAGACTCTTAGTTTCTCTCGACGATCAGATTTCAGCTTCAGTATCCTTTACCATGAGATGCCAGACCTCAAGTTTAACAAGCCTACGCTCCATTATAAGCAACACGTACAACTACTGAGATTCCAATAGGTACTGAGAGACATATAAATATCCTTGAAAAGATCTTTTAGTCACAGGAATTAAGAGACCATAATTTCACTTATCTTGATAGAACATTTATATAAGTCATTAAATATTTTTACTGCAAGGGAAAAAATAAAGTATGATACTGTACTTCACATCCATCACCCGTCTGTGAATACACAGGTTTATTGCAGGAAGCAATTCACCTTCATGACTTCAGGTGAGACATGAGGAAAAGCAGATGCAAAACTGTCCTGCTAATTTCAGGAAAATAACATAACATGATGGGAAAAGCAAAATGAGCCCTTTAGACGAGAAACAAGAGAGCCTTAGATCCTTGAAAAAGCCTGTATTTGCAGTTTCCAAAGTACAGTTAATTTGCAACATTTAATACACAAGTTGTTGTCAGCCTTAAACCTCAATTTCCAGGCCTCGGCTGTACCTGGGAGAGCAGCAGGATGGGCTGAGCATGTGAACAAATCCGCCAGCACGACTGCTGAGCCACCGCGGCCGAGGCAGAGAATCTGCTTATGTATTTTACAAATAACCAGATCCTTCCATAATCCAGGCTCTGAGAAATTTCTATCTCGCCATGAGCTCAGCTATTCTTAAGTCCTTTCTATCTTTTTTTCCTCTGTGCTGCCTGATACACGGACCAATTTTATGAAAGAGATTGGCTGATGGGAGGTCCGGATTCAGGTCAGATAGAGCTGGCCTTTTGGGTATGCTCTCCCAGATTCTGGTGGAAGAGAGGTCTAAAAACTCCCATTTTCCCCTATACCCTCAAACCAAACCTGCCCAGGAAAGGCATCTGTTCCTCCAGCCTTCTCCTGCAGATGCCTGGCTGTCATGCAGAGTCTGAAACAGCTGCTGCTTCTGGTTCTCCAGGTCCCCAACCCGATATACCAGCCAGGACGGACACCGTCACGTGGACGCATCAACTTACTCAAGCTGCTCTCTAGGTCTTTGGGTCCTGTAACAGAGAATCTCAGTTTTCACTTGTCTCAGCAAGCCCCTAGACCCTACAACCTCTGCTCATCTTGGTGCACGTGCAACTGCAGCATTGACCAGCTGCAAGCTGTTGGAAAAGGAGCATTACAGCAGGGAAAGCTGGCATCCCAAACAAAAGCAAAGACACATGAAATCCCAAATCTGCAGAGCAGGAAAATTCACTATCCCAGGGCAACAAGAAGTGCTCCCACCATTAGACTGATCCCTATTCTACAAAGCGCTTAGCAATACATTTAAGCACTTTAAGTATATGCTGAAGCAATACACTTAAGGAACTTCTGTTCACACCATAGCATTCAGGCTTGACAAGATATAGTTTGTGCGCATCAACCTAGTGATGCGCAACCTCCTTCCAATGTCTTCTCCAGAAATATCAGCACTGTTCTCAGTTATGTGCCTTCAGTTAAATGTCCCAATAATAAATGAAATAAAAAAGATTTAGGGCAGATTTTTTCAAAAGCTGTATTGTACTAAACCTCAGGTCCAATGCACTTAGCCATGCTCGCAGACAAGGATAGTTATTCACACACTTTTGTCCTTGCAAGCAACAAAATTGCTCAGTAATTCAAACACAGGGCACTGCTCACACATCTCCCATGCAACATTTTTCTGCTGACTGTATTTCTAGCATAATTGCAATTCCTTCTTGCATGTGGTAGCACGTTGAATATGCTGCAAAACACTGGGTGATAAGGCAGCTTGCAGAACTATTCCCCAGTCAGAATTCACCCCTAGCCATTGCCCTCTTCTTCAGCTGTTCTGCATCACTGCTAGCAAGCTGTGATCTCCAAACTCTAGCGGCTATTATCAGCTGAACCTCAGTGCTACCCCATAAAACAAACTCAATGAGGAAGTTTCCTCTATCCATAAAAATTCTGGGAGTGCTCATATTCCAACCCAGAATGCTGCTGTCATCCAAAATGCAACTAGCAGCATGGAAAGTGAGCCAGTAGCTTCTCAGGAGAAGCAGCTGCAGGTGCACCTACTCTTTTCATTTGTCTCCTCTGCCTCTCCCCTGGAAAAGAGATGAAAAAAGACATTTATAACTCTATTTGGCAAAATGCATCAGTTCTATTCAAGAAGATGGGCTCACCTGGGATCTATCTGACCTGTTCCAGAAGCAGGACTCATTGAAATGGCTATATAGGATAGTGTTGCAAACTAATAGCGTTCAAGAGATAAGGAACTGACTACAGCTTCTCCTAGGTCCCTGCTACCACTGCCTTCTGACAGTCTAATCCTCTCCACTCTGAGCAGATACAGCCTTAACAGTCACCCACTGCAACCAGATAAAGCAAAAGCTTAAAGCAGAGCAGCAATGTTTCATTCCTACTGACTTTGGTCAGGACACCTGGTGTTAGATACCCAATGTCTTCTATTTAGAAGAGCAGGTCCTAGCTTTTCTCACTATGCTTTTCTGTGACCCAGAGCACCAGGTTCGCAGACATACCTCTAGGGCATGCTTAGACCACACTTTAGGACAACTGTACCAGGCTTCTGATCTTCCCAAGTTGTTCCTTCCAAAGACTGAAGTCACAGACTGTTTCACCCATGAAAGGGGGCAAAAACTGGATCGTGCAAGAGCTCTGATATGAAAGCACTACACGGTGTGACCACTCACCAGCAGCTACGTGGTCAAGGAGCTTTCCTCTTCCCTTCCCGGGAACCTTCCTTCCAAGGGAACCAACACCACACACCCACACAACACTGGCACGGTGCAGTGTACCTGGCAGGCTGGAGTCACCTGTCCATACAGTACATTGGGTTTATATTTAGAAATTACAGCTTCCCCAAATTCAAAGTAAACGCTTAAAAATATTTCCAGCAGCTCTACCTAAGATTAGTCATGTACAGGCAGCAGAGCTTCTAAAAGCAGTCAGGCCCAGAAATCCAGCATCCTGCGTGCTACACAGGCACAGAAAGATACCCTGATGCAAAGAGCTGAATTACCTAGACAAGGCAGAGGCTGAGAGGAAGAGGACAGGCATGGTGATGGGGATGGGACTCATCCCAGGTGTGAAGTCCTGGCTTCTCAAATCCCACTCAGATGTTTAGCCAACACTTTTCTCCCATGCAGACAAGAGCCAAGACAGATCCCAGCAGCAACCCGCTGCCACAAAGCCAAACAACTGGCCTTTAAGTCAACTTTATTTGAAAGTCAAAGCTCTACTCCACATTTTATTGACCTAAAGTTATTGGAAATCACCAAAATCCCCAAAAAATCCAAACCAACCCATTGAAGTTTCAGCTAAAGATGCACAGGTGGGAAAAGAGAAAATGTAATGAGGAGACCATGCCAACACAAAAGCTTTTTCTCTTACCAGTAACTCACTTTGAGCACACAAGAATCAAAAGAGTTAAAGCCTAATTTATGGCATTTTTGCAAGTCACTGAGTTACCATCAGGCAGACGCATCCTGTTGCGTCTGACATTTCCTTGAGCACTTTTGTCATACTTCTCCATGCTACCACTGCACTGATTAGATCCAACACCCCCACAGAAAAACAAACAGCTCTGTGAAAGGCAGCAGCCACGCAGCCATCCTCCTCTCCATCCACAGTTGGCGACATCAGTTCCAGGAGGAAGGAAGCCCATTGCTCTTCTGGGAGCGTCGCACAGGCAGATGCCTCCACCCACATCCAGCCCCATTAAAGGCCCCTGCAGGCAACAAGTGCCATGGGAGGACGACTCCCACAGCATCTTCCCTATCAAGATGAGTTAGCTGCTGCCAAAGAAAGGGAAAGAAAGTTAGTACCTGATGGGTTTTGCTCAAGCGGGACACAAGCACATTCCCAGTAACTTTTTCTGAACACACAAAGAAAACCAAAAAAGCAAAACAACCCAGCCCCAGAAGGGCACAGGACTGCTCCAGGGAATAGCTTTCCCACAGGCAAAAGGAAACGCTCTCCCCTCAGTTACCCGGAAAAAGCAACTCTGAAAAGCAGCTTCTCTGGCTTTGACCAAGGAAACGTTGCTTTTTTTAATAGGGGGGGTTAAAACAGTTGTTTTACTCTGAACACCAGGAAGCTTCGAGAGAAAAAAAAAGTCAGTCGCAGAGAGTGCTTTACTCGATTTGGGTGTTTGCTGAAGGATCCCACAGTTCAAACAGCAGTCTGAACGAGCAGATTCCCACTACTGGGAGCCTTGCAATGTTTTAATTTACCCAACACAAAACACAAAATGGAGTAAAGGAAGAATGCTGATTCCAGGTACTTGGACGTCTAGGAGCATCACTTCACAGTCCTTTTGATCAGGGGAAATTAGGAGCATTCGCTACAAGGCATCGTCTTCTTCATGCTTTTATGGAGATGTGCAAAATCGCTCAATGCTGCAAGATTATCTCCCTCATAGCTGCATATATTTAGTTATATCACATCAAAAGTTTGGCTCCTTCAGAGTTGGATAAGCAGCTGAGAACCAAGAAGTAACATGATTTGAGTCTCATCCCTAATGGATCTTATGATTTATAGGTCTCTAAAGGCTAATGATGTTTTTCAAGACTAAATAAATGAAGATTTCACTCAAAGCTGTATATAAG
Source organism: Phaethon lepturus (assembly GCF_000687285.1). Taxonomy (NCBI): domain Eukaryota; kingdom Metazoa; phylum Chordata; class Aves; order Phaethontiformes; family Phaethontidae; genus Phaethon; species Phaethon lepturus. The sequence continues at coordinate 45,019 of NW_010518567.1, forward strand.
CAATATCTTAAATGGATTCTGTCTTATTTAAAAGCGTAAACAGCTGAGGAAGAAGGCTAGAGTCAGGGAAGAGGAAAAAAAAGCTGATCCTAATTGCCACTCGTTCAAAAACATTATCTTGTTATACACATATATACGTTACACACCCAGAGATAAGTGAGTGGATGGAAACAGCAACAGTAAGTTAAGTGTTTACCAATAGACTTTTTATTTCAGCAAAAAACACCCCATGGATGTTAAATGCAGGTCCCACCCCATGAAAACATATTGAAGGAATTACACATTCGCTGTTTATATCAGCAAAATGAACCTAAACACACAAAAAATAGATTGCTTTGGCTTCTTAGTCTCACATTAGCAAATGCAATTATCTTTCATTAATTTTACAGAGTGTTCACAGTAGAAATTAAATCATTTCTTCATGTCTGTTTAAGAAAAACTTTACTGTGTTAATTATTCATAAATACCAAAGCCTGCTACTTATTACTCATCACAAATGTGATTCATTTCAATAACGCCTGAATAATTCGGTGCTACCCTATTAGTCCCAGAACACACTGTACAATTGCCAGCATCAGCAAATCGATCACAAACAATAATCCATGCTCGCTCCCCAGTGCCAGCTGCCAACGAAAAAGAGGAGGAGGAGGAGGAAGGCAGGATCGGCACTGCCTCCCGATCCCGGTCACCACGCTGCCTTCATCCTCCCGTACAAAAACCTCATCCCGCATCTCCTGTCCTGGTTGGCTTTGCTTCCATCCAAGACGCGGCAAACCCTGACAGGCGCCGCTCGGGCGAGCGTCCCAGCCCCACGCTGGGCGCGGGGAAC
>NW_010518568.1:0-4412 GCF_000687285.1 Phaethon lepturus
CCCGGGAAAGCGGGGGGGCTGGGGCGGACGGTGTGGCTTTTTTGGGGTAGTAGCCGGGAAAAAAATTTGATTGCGGGGAGGTGGGGGATGGAGAGGACGGAAGGAGCGGGGGGTAAACAATAGCATCTATTGAAAGGCCGCGGCACAAAGCAGCCTCTGGAGCCGGGGCTGCTTCCACCCGGCATTGTCGGAACAGCTGTCCCCCCCGAGCGGGGGCGGGGGCCGGTCCGCTCCGCATCGCTGCGAGAGCCCGCTGGGGAGGATGGAGGTACCTGCCCGTTCCCCCTCTCGGCTGGTGTTGTGTACGAGGGCGGCATGTGAGAAGAGCCTGGATCGGTAAAGGTGGGGCTGTGTCCCCCCGTGGTGGAGAGGGGACGTGAATGGCATCGAGGGAAAACACTGGTTAGTGGTAAACTGAAGAGTGTCCGGGTCCCCAGAGAGCAGCGTTGAATGGCACAGGAAACTGGCCCTGGAGTTGAGAAAGGTGCAGAAAATAATGGTTTTGTAATAATGCACGTGAAATTCTTTTCTTCCTTTGTCAAATCCTTATTGGCTGCTGTAAATAAGTAGCAGCATATCTGTTTAGAATGCTTTCAGGTTAAATAGTCTTATAATATTCACGTTTCTGTAGCATTCAAATGATAAAAACATTGAACTGAACCAGGGAACACAGAAAGAGAAGGCTGAATGCGTAACGTGTTTTATCCGGGGTTATTGTTTTTACCGTTCTAGTCTGTTCTTGGCTGCACGGATTTTTTTTTCTCTTTTCTGAGAGGTTTTTTTTAATCCCTGCAGAGTGGCTGGCTACAGAGCAGAGTAAAGAATAAAAACACGTTGGTAGCAGTCTTCTGCGGGGAAACGTCTTCTTATACGGCAGCGACCTTTTTTGCTTCCTTCGCCTTTGTCTTGAAATACTAGAGTTAATTCCAGTATGGGAGAGCTTTTCATCAGGGTTGTGTGAAAACAAGATTAGCCCAATTCATTGTTGAAGAAGAGTGGGGAAGAGCTTTGTTTTGTCTGGTTTGGATGTTTGTTTTTTTTTTCCTGGAATTGTATGTTACTTTCTATAGTAAAAAATGGACAAGCTAAAAATAAGCAAAATGGTCAAAGAGTGTTTCAGGTCTCCATTAATTTTTTTAACTCTATATTTGTACAGGAAGATTTGGTGTGTTACAGAAAGGCTTATTTTGAGCTACAACAAGTACCTTTAAACATCCCGTTTCTTGGATATCTTTTGGTTAGTAAACGAGGGCATGGTTTTATTAGCCCTAGCATTGATTGCCTCTGACCCACTCACCTATATCTCCTGGAAGGGATGAGTTTAGAACTCTTTCGCTTTAAGTGAATGGTTATCTAGTGAGGGTGTTTTGGTCTGAAAAGCTTCTAAAATGTTACCGTATTCACACTTGTAAATAGATGTATTTTTCAGAGGGGAAGTATGGGTAGAAATTCAGCCGTGCTTCCTAGAAAACAGTTTGTAATGTTTCTGCTTCAAAAGTAAAAGTTCTAGTCACGGACGAGAGCGTGCCTTTTAGTGTAATAGTTCATATTTAATGTGACATAAGGACAATTATGCAAAAATGTGTTGAGACTGGAAGCTGCTATTCAGAGTTGTTGAATATCGTAAGATCAACGAAGGCAGCACGGGGCTGAATGCTCGGTGATTAGTACTCCTCCTACATAGCCTCTGCGTTACCTCGGGATTAGACACCGAGCTGACTGCCGTGGTAGTTTCCCTGACTGAGGAGTGGTAAGTAAGGCCTCTGAATGTCTGGAGTCTTATCTTGGGGTAAAAATAGCTTGATGCAGCGATGTGACTAATGTATATTGTGTCTGTTTCAGACTTTAAATAACAAGTGAATTACTGAGGGGGAGTTTGGTTTCGTTTTCAGACTTAAGTTATTGTCTTTTGTTAAGCCACGTAAAGAGATTCCTGAACTATTGTTGTTGGGTAATTTTAAAATCCAATCTAGATTGGATTTAATGATCATTTCTTCTTAGTTTAGTAATAAAATATGATAATGGAATATGGGCTAAGCTTCTTAAATTTGACTTGCATATGGGTTTCTGGTACATATGTGTAGCCAGCCACATAGTAGTTCCAGGAAGAATGCAGCTCTTTCTTTTAAATGAAAGAATGAACTCTGGCATGCCCAGCCAAATGAGCATATTCTAAATAAGTCCCTTTAGGAGGTGTGGCCACCACAGAGAAAATAACCACTTACTGTAGCAAAGCAAACAAAAAGGGAAAACATTACCCAGATTGACTCCTAATTTTCTGTGGTGTTGGTTTAATATGGAACGTGCCCTGACAGATCGCAATCCTGGCTTATATTTTGTGTTCTCTGTTTCCTGTCGTACCTAATACGAGATGCCTGATGAACTACAACTAAATAATAGAAAAGAGGAGGGGATGTCATCTCCTAATGCTTTTGGTTGACTGCTACTCTACTCTTTGAGGACTTATTTACCTTGCAGAGGCCCTAGTTCTCATCACTTCTTTCAGCTGTTTCATCTGTGCCCTTCTGGCTTGGGAGGTCATCTGGAGACCAGGTGTCTTGGGCTTGCTTTCACTAACTCATCATCAAAAAACCCCGATGTCTTCTAGGGCTGAGTGCTCCTCTGAGCTTTCTGGTTTTCAGAGTGGAGTGGAGGTGGTCAGGCGGCACCACTCTGAGATGGTTAGCACTTACACAGATGCATGTACAGAGCTGAAAGAGGTGATCTGGCACAAAACTTCCTGCCTGTGATCAAGAGCAGCGTTTTACATGAAACACTGTCATCTTTGGTATTAGACCAACCATGGGACAAGTTGTGGACATCTTCAGCATCTATAGACTCCTGGCTTTTAAGCTTTCCCGGTGTAGGGATCTCTTGCCATGCAGTGTCTTGTGTTCAAGCCATGTTGTCAGGCTTAAATAATTATAGCTGCTTTTTTTCCAGACTGTGAGCAATATGTGTAGTCTCCTCTACATCCTTAAACAAAAACAACAACACAAAGCACCATCCTTTCCAGCTTCCTCGGAGTCTTCAAAACCTCCAATTAGCAGGAGTTGGTTCTGGCTGTGAAGTGTTTCTTCATGGGGCATTTGTCCTATTAAAAAAAAAAAAGTGGGAACACCAGAGATGTGTCTGAGGAACGAGCATCTGTATGAGCCTTGCACACACCTTCATCAGGATAAATGCATCAATCGAGTGCATTTCACAGCATTTCTTTTCTAGAATTCAGGATGCCCAATGTGAGGGAATTCTAACTCTTCTGCTGTGCTAGTGGCCTCTGTAGTTCCTAGGTCTTGCTTGAATTTTGATGTGCCATGAAATGAGGTAAGCTGAAAGCAAAATGAAAAACTTAAAATGCTTCAAAATCAAGTTGCCAGCTAATAATTAATCCTGTCTGCATTCAGACAGCGGAATTGAATAAGCTCAATTACCCTAATGCCGTTTTTGAATCTGCTGGGTTCCTGGCTCTTCAGTGCTGTTTCTGTATTTCAGGGTTGCTTGGCTTTACGGTTTGGAGCTGATCCTTTTGGGGTTGTCTTTGTTCCCTTTGCTGGGCTGCTCCTTTTTAGCCTTCTGGTTAGGGCTTTGTTATTTTGAGCAATGGAGGTTGTGTAAACAGACGGACACAAAGCGTGCAGGGAGTATTGATAACTCTTTGCATCCCATGGTGTCTCTCCTTGCTGTTTTCTAGCAGAAACTTTTGAATACGCTTACCATAGCCTTTCACTTTTACATGTGAACTGTAAGTTGTGTTTCACACCCCTGCTGTGTTGGTCCTCTGGCTGTGCTCCGTACTCTGTTAGAGGCGAGAGGAATTCAGCAAGATTTGGAAGCAAAAGTCAAATTGCGCAAAAGATACTTGACCCGGGCTACAGGGAGACTGGGAAGGATTAAACAGGAAGATGGCTTTTTCTTGGAGGAGGTGGCAACAGAGGGAAAGCTTAGTTGCTCTGAATTTCTCCTTTGTAATCTACGTGCCATATTTTGCCATACAGGTGCCATGTAGACGAATTACCAAAAGCCAAAGAAGGCATAATGTGGGGGAACAAGTTAATTATAAAATGGATTGATAAAAGGTATTTCAGAAACCAATTCTGATTGCTTTTCTTCTGCGTCTTTTTGTTAAATTGGTGCTGGAGAGGTTTCAGTCTCCCACCTCTTTCACCTTGTAGCCTTTGTACTTGCAGCCACAAGCACATCCCTGCCATAATGAGGTAGAGCAAGAGCTTTACAAGGGCTGGATTATGTGTGTGTGCTTTGACTTTAGCCCATGTTACCTGAGAGACCAAACTTGTGTCACAAACTTACTTCCCCCCCCAAAATGGGATTCCTTTCTTCCTCTGCGAGGAGTTGTGCTTGCAAGTTGGGCAACAGTGGAAGTGTTGGCCCTGGCAAACAGTAATTTCAGCAGG
>NW_010518568.1:4443-10705 GCF_000687285.1 Phaethon lepturus
AAGCAGAAATGTCAGAAAACCTGTATTTCCTCCCCCCTGCCTTGCTGACACTTGTGCGGTAAAGAATGCTGGGGCAGCACCCGATAAGGACTCGTCACTAATTTGGCCGGAGCTACATGAAGAGCAGCGCATTGTGTCTGAGGTTTGGGCTGTTTGGGTATGGCACTGGTGAGGGCTTTTCTTGCAGGTTACCGGGATAAACGCCGCCTCGGTGCTGAAAGAGGGGTTTCCCAAGGTGGTTTCGCTCGGAGCTGCCGGTCGGAGCAGCCACTGCAAATGATAGCTCAGGGAGCGTGTGTGTTCCCAAGGGGAGGTGCTTGGCTGCTTGGGCTGTGTCCGTCTTGCATCGCAGCTTGCGTAACAGGAAAGGGAGTTAGAGAGCCTATATGCACTGGTATGTCTCATTTTATTTTAGATACCATTATTAATTGGGGCCTGGGATAGATCAGGTAATTATTGTTTTCACCGTTGGATTACTTTGCTACGTACTTCGTTTGACTCATGCCATTATGAAAATGAACCCGATGAATGTTTTAGCCTTATTGATATGGTTTGAAATATTTAACCACACGGCTGTGCGGAGGGGCACAAGTCTTTGTGTGGCTGGTGGCTGTATATGCTTGGCTGATCTCAGATTTGCTTTCAGATCGACCATCCTTTTAGTGTGGCACACTTGCCCAATGCCCTTCACAACTCATCTCGGGTAGGGTGGTTGGTTATTTTTTTGAGATACCATCATTTGACTTTTTTTCCAAGTTTATGTGCCAATAGTACCAGCATCATCTCCTAGATAATAACTGAATGCAGATCTGGTGGTGAAAAAACACTTACTACCAGTAATGTGGAACTGTAGGCTTTATAGAGGGGCAGAACTATAAGAAATTTGTGTATCAAAGAGGCTTATTTGAATTGTGATGAGCCTTGGAGAGCTGGAGGAGTCTCAGTTTTGGCCTGAAAATACCAAAGCATGTCTCTGTTTTTGGGTTTGGTTTTGTGGTGGTTTTTTTCTAAATCTATTCAAAGGAAGGGTATTTGTAGTAAACTGCTACCCTGCTAAAATGAGCTTCTGAAAAGAAAAAAATGGTGGGTGTTTTACAGCACAGTCCATGGCTACAGGCTGTGCCCCTGTGAAGTCAAGAAGCCTTTGTCTTATTTATACTCTCCTTTGTTGGTTGGTCTTGGATGTTGTTATTTATGGGCAATGGTATGTATTTACAATTTGAAGGGTGTGTGTGAGAAAGTAGCATCATTTTTTAAATCAAATTTCTGTAATAGGTCATAAAATACCCAGATGACCACTTGTAGGATGCTGAGGTTTTTAATGGAGCTAAAAAAAGTAGATGCCCAAAACCAGCTTTGATGACAGCATATGTGGTATTTTTGCTTCTTGCTGCTTGCGCCGTCTATGTAACCTGTGATGCCAACTAACTTTGACCTCCGCAGTTCTTGGACGTGCGAGCTATCGCTGACGTCTTCAAAGAGTGCTTTTCGTTCAGCACCAGATTCAACGTCTGGTAAAGACAAAGCCGATTAACCACAAGCTTCTGCCTCCCTGATCTGTCACCAGGCTGCTTCAGGTTCTGCCCTGCGTCCCTGCCAGGACTGTCCGGTGGAAACTGCTCAGACGCGTATCTCCTGCAGCCTGTGTCAGCCAGGAGAAGTCGGGTGACTTAAAATGCTGAGAATGGCTAGTTCTGGTGGCGTCTTTTAGCTTGCTGTTTAAAAATGAACAGTGAGCTTTTAGGTGTAGATGTGGGCTGCTTGTTTTGCTGAAAACTGTCTCAGAGCCAAGACCTGGGTAGAAGAACGAAATAGATGAACAAAAAGCGTATGAACGTGCCCCCTTGGTATCTGACAGCAGTTTCTAGTTTTTAAAAAAATAGAATGTAGCACATGTGGTACTTCCAGTTGAAATGCTATTTCTTAAATCAGAAATAGCCTTCTGGTATCTCACCTGCACATCTGACTTTGAAGTTTTACTCTTTGAATGCAGCAACGTGACCTTGTATATTTGTACATAAATCACCTGATGAATTTCTTCTCCACAGCAGTTTCTGCGATATACTGCTACGTCAGAGGTGCGTGCAGCAGGCAATTCTTTGGCATGGCCTTGATTTCTATAGGGCTTTACCAAATTTTTGTTCAGCCTCATGCTTTTGGCATTGGTGGTTAAAAAAAAAAGGCTATTTAACTTTGTTACTGAATGCTGAATGGAGTCTGGCTGCACAGAAAGGTAGCTCATCCATACCCCAGCAGAAATTTAAGCTTTTCTGAAGCAACAACAAACAGATGTAGAAGTGATCTGCCGGTGTATGTCGAGTAAATAGCCTACTGAGCTATTTTTAGGAATATTAAGCCTGTAATAAGCCTTTTCGACCAGGGTCTATTTTGTCTCTGTTTTGTACTGCTTAGTCACGATTTGTTTGAGCGGAGCCCTGGTTGTGAGCCAGGCTGGGCGAGGGTGCCCGTGGCAGGAGGGCGGCCGGCTGCTTCGCCTTCCCTGCTTCTACCGACACGGATGCTGCAGGGGGACACCGGAGCATCGCGACTGCTGGCGATGGAGCTTGTCACAGCAGCGGCTTTATTCGGCAGCCAGCCATTTTCCTTGGAGAGTTAACACAGATTAAACTGGATGGGTTGGGTTGGTTTTTTTTTTTTTAAAAAAGTCCCAGTGTAACTAAAGGCTAGAATTCGCCCAGTCTGAACTGCTTATGGATGTAAACAATTTTATGCTTTGTATTGTGTCCTCTGAAGAGCCTTGTATTTCACTGTCACTGCTGTGTGACTTATCTCTGCAGTGTTATTTTTTCTTTGCATCCAGTAAGGCAGCTCAGCCTGCTTAAACTCCTGCTTCCCTTAAATCTTGTGCTGGGGAAGGAGCATTTCTGAACCAGTACTCAAAGCATGTCATTCACGTTTTGGTTATTTGAGCCCTATAAGTGGTAGAATTTTTTTCTCAAAATGAACAGAACTAGAGGTGAGGTGTTAGTATTTATTGACAGTGTAAGAAGTCACTTCAAAGCTTCACTCGAGTTTTCCAAAGGAAATGCAGAATGAATTCCACATTTTTCTTGTTTTGTTTTTTATGCTCAGCTTTTTTTACTAGACTGGAGTTGTGTGCGATGAGCTAGGTTTGGCGTGTGTCTTGTCTTGTTTCAGTGACTCTGTACTGGTCGTCTTCACTTCCTCCATACGGACCATAACAGATAAAAGTGGTGTAAATACTACCAGAAATACTAGATTTTTGGATGCAAGCCAGCAGCTGTATAGCTGAAGAACACCTCACAGGGCATCTCTGACTCGTCAGGATTTAAACTCCTTGAATGAATTTGCACAGATGTTTCATTTCTTTCACTTCAGAACAGCAAAAGACTTTTTCATAGCTCAGGTGGTTAATCTCAAAAGCGTCTTGATGATACAGATTGGGTGGGGATGTAAACAAAAAATATGCCAGCTACATATGTCATCTTTAATTTATGATGGCAACTGTTGATTCCCCACCTTCCCTAGCTTAAAGATAGTTTCCAGAATGCATTATTTATTCTCTAATAATTGCAGTTTGTTTTCTGTCCTAGTTTTAATTGCTTGATTTCCTGTGGTTATGAGCAGTTGTGGAGGGTCAGGCTGGCATTTGCTTGTGAACCAAGGATTGTGAGCTCTAGGTCTAAACAACAGCTAAAATGTCAGCCTTAGCACGTGGTTACCTTTTCATTTTGTTTGTAAGGCTGCTGTAAGAAGTTTGTCTTGCACCGTTTCTGTTACGCAAGTGAACAAGTTGCAGGATTTTAAAATTACATTTACTAATCTCATAGATTCTTAAGTGTATGCTTTTTAAATTCTGTATTGTTTATTTTGCGTGAAGTTTGCTTAATGTAGAGACATGGAACACTTTATTGGTTGTGTTTGTACTTGCTTTTAGAAACATTTATAGCTTTTGTTTCCTGGCCACCTGGGTGGATGTCACTCCATTGTTTGCTTGGTTTGGTTTTTGTACTGAAAATCCATGTCCCTCTTCTTTCTTTCCCTCTCTCTGCATCAACCTGCCTGTGTCCTCGGCCATGGCAGCGCACGCTGCGTTTTAGAGCTGCTTGGGTGGTTTCAGGGTTTCAGTCTGCGTTCTCGAGGGGCAGGGCATGCCGGACCCCACGTTGGTTTTCACTCGAGTGAAGATTAAGGTGCGTAACAGTGGGTCTCGGTGTAAGGGCTGACTCGAGCGCCTTTGCTAGCCTTATAGCTGCGAGTTCTGTCAAGTTCCAAATAAGCTTCATCCCTCTTTCTCAATTGAGCTTTGAATTTTCCACTTTAGAAGAAAAGTGTTTGAGTTCGAAGTCCCCGTCTGGGCTAACACTGTGTGCTCAGTTGTTGTCCTTGGCACTGATGCTTCTAAAGTTAAGCCTCGTGTGATTTTTATATATTTAAGACCAACCATCCCCCTTCCCCGTGCTGATGGCAGCTGCAGTCTCAGTTGAAAACCAGCTGTGTTTGCCAGCGGTGCGGTAAATACTTCCACCCTAGATGCTGGATGCAGCAGCCGCGTTACGCTGCTGCCTCGCCGGTGTTCAGCTTGCATCGAATACGAGCATGGACAATTACTTGCTACCTGTTAATGTTGATGGTAGCGTGTTTCTTGTCCAACTGAACGTATTACCAAGTTCTTCAGTACTTTTCAGGATGATAGTGGCCCTGAAGGCCCCTGCCTCTGTGTGTGACTGCGTCCAGGTAAAAGAGCACGGGGAGGGGTGGTGTTCCTTTCCTCCTCGGTGCCCATAACAATACATGTTTTCATGCAGAAACGAGCTCTGCAAACAGTCAAATCAAAAGTGAATGACTCTGTGTGATCAACCTTGAAGCTTTATGCCGGTAAATTCCCTCATGTTTGTTGACAAAGTAGGATTTTGGTGGCACTGCGACGTAGTACCTTATGTTGGTCACTTCAAGTTCTGAAGTTCTAGCGTGGAAGCCCCTTGGAGTACGTGAGTGTTCTTATATCTGAGATACGCCTTAATTGTAGGCCACCCATGTTATGCTGCAAATAAACTCTGTCCTTTTCCTGCTCCTTGTCTCGTTAGTGGGCAAAATTCCGTGTAACAAAATGTTGGGAAAACTGATGCTGTTTTTCCGTATCTGCTGTTGTATAGGCAAGGCAGTCTGGTATGTCTTTACGTCTGAACAGCATTTTATTGAGGGAAAAAAAAAGTCCTTGCTGCTGTTCTAATGGAAAGTCTTTTGGTATATCAGGCAAGTGAACTGTTGTTCTCTTAAAAATGCAGCCAGTAACTTAAGAATTGCTTACAGAGGGTAGTTTTGAGCATTTAAGGTAATGTAAAATAAACGTGCTTTGTATTCTGTATGTTAATATTCTTAATAACTTCCAGTAAACTGTAAATGTTGAAATAACTAATTTAGAAACTTCTCAAGTGTGTTTTTTCCAAACACAAAAAAGCGAAAACCGACACTTCTGTTCCTCATAGGAACATCCCTCCAGCCCTTCCCCAACAATAAAGTGAAAACCGTTGCCAGATGTGACATTTACAGGAAAGCATTGCCCCCTCCCTCTGCCAGCCCAGGCTGCGGAAGAGCTCTGCAGCCAAGAGCCTGCGCAGAGCTGGGGTCCGTAGCAGCTCTTGGGGAGTTTTTCCAGCTCTCTGTAGATGGGGAGGACAGCTTTGTGCCAACATGTGCTTGGAGACTTTCTGTGGAACCAGGGCTACGGGCAAGGTAACTGTTCTGGAAGCGAAGATGTAAATTTTGCAGAAACTGAGTAAAAACTCGCCTCGCTGGAGAAGCTTTTACTTACTGTTGTGGAGTAAATAAATCGTACTGAGACATCCATGTTAATACAGCATCTTTTTCTCAGATGAAAACTTCTAAAATATAACTAAATATATATTGAGCATGGATTTCCTGAGAAGAACTGTAGGTGTTGGCTGTACCACCTTCTGTATTAGCGTTTGCCAGTGACATACGTTTGTGTCATGTAATAGCGAGAAGTTGCACGGTCTCTCCATGAACGCAGCAGCTGAATCAGTCCAGCTTGTGGACACCTCATTTACATGCTAAATACTGACCCGTATCCCTTCACTCTGGGCAGGAGGGATAGTGTGGCATCAGACCTGAAGGAGAGAAGAGAGACGAGTCCCCATGCTTGCATGGCTTTTGAAGCCTGGTCCATGACAACGCAAGGCTTGCTCAAAGGCTAAATGAATGGCTGCAATAATGACACAATACTCTACTTTACATTTTAACTCAAATAATGCATTCC
>NW_010518568.1:10736-42878 GCF_000687285.1 Phaethon lepturus
ACAGAGCTTGCATCAACTGTTGTTCACATCCCTCTTTGCATGTATGATGATACATATGTAGGTGTGTTTTTTGTGCAGGGACACTCATAATTACACGCTGTCATCCATTGCACACTCAGCTGCAAAGTGCTGTCATCTTAATCCTGTGTTGATGTCATACGGATGACCCACTTTGGGTTGCTGTGCCCTGTAATGAATGGCTGACATGACCAATGCCTGAGTAGCAACTCTCTTCTACACTGTTAGCAGGGCCTCGGAGTAGATAAATCTGTTTATTAGCCCTGCACAGGGCACTTGCAGACTGCTGCAGGACTGGGCAACCGGATGAACTGAGCCAGTTTGTAAAATTTCTAATATTCCGAAAGGCAAGAGAGGAGTTACTAAAGCAGATGGACAATTACATGTCGTGCGAAGTGACTCCAGTGTAAGGCTGCAAGAACTGTATCTTTTGATGGCTTTTGTTCGCTTGTTTTCATAAACTTGCTTGATTGGAATGCTGCTAGGTGACAGTGGTGTGGACGGAAGCAGAGCGGTGCCCGTAAATATATCCTGGGGAGTACTGGGATTTTGACTTCTGGGCGATAGTCTCCGGGCTTTCAGTTAGTGTGGGAGAGTGCAGGAAAGAGCGCCTTACATCAGGGGCACCTGGTGGGTTCCAGTGGGTGGCTGAAGGCTGGATCACCCTTGTCCCTGTTGCTAGCTCCTCTGGCCACCTACTCTTAAAAAAAAAAAAACCATGCCAAAGCAAGCCCCTCCGGGTGTACCTGTGAAATGCTGAATGTGCCGGACTAGTCTAAACTGGGAGCCAAATAAGTACAATTGCCCTTTCATTGAATAGTAAACGTAAACGATGTAAAAAGGCTGTTTCAAAAGAGAGTAGTGCACTGCTGGTCTGCCTTCACCTCGATGGGTGGAAGAGTAAGAGGCATTTCATCCTCTTCCCCCTTTCATTCCTTCTGTGTAAGGGATGTGGCTTCACACAGCAGCAAACTTTTGATGCTTTGTGGGAGATTCTGTTTTATACAGCCTGCCAAATTTACATACAAGAAAGATATGTTTTTCTCTATCCCGTCAAGAATAACTTATTCTACTAAATTCTATTCTAACACCTGGTATTAAAGGATGTTGAGAAACATGTTAGGAAAAGCAAACTTGAGTCATTTAGTTTTTATCCCTAGAAGTAATTTCAAAAGCCTGGAAGTCTAGAATAGCCTCGAACGTTTTTTTCAAACTAGTGTTATTATACGGACTTGCCAGGAAGTCACAGTGTCCATTGATATATTTAACTAGCTATACCTGCTGCCATGACTTGGCAATATATCCCAATTCCAGCCTGTTTCCACCCAGCCTGTGTCATCTGAGCACCAAGTTTTGAAGGAAGGCTTGAGAAAACAGGTCTGGTGATGTACCCTGGCACTTCACAGCCTCCCAGTGCAGGGGGAATTCCAGCGCCAGGTTCTCCCACAGAGCACGTCCAGCCTCGGTCCTGCCACGTTTAAGTCCGAGGACTTTTGTAGTAAGACAAAACCCAAATGTTCCTTTAGTATAGTACTGGTCAAAGGGTAGCTTCTACAGAAAAACAATTTAAGGCTTTGACTTGCACTGGAATCAAGGTAAGCTTTTTCTGTTGAGCAATGTAATGGGCAGAAGTCAAGCAGTTACCTGTGTCTTGCACAAAGCTGTTTGAGTGTCCTGATGTACAGTCTCGGTTAACAGCAGACCATGACTATTGCCTGCATTCTCACATGACTATTGCCTGCCAGTACAGATGAAACAGAAAAGGCTGGCTGGCTGCTTCAGGAATCTTTATTTTAATACTTCCTGCCCCTTGCTGGTTCTCTTCTAGTCTGGTTCCTTTTCGGAAGTCTCCTACTGCTATCTGATTTGCTCCTTTAATTTCTCTCACCCTTTTTTTTGTGACAAGGGTGGAGGGTGCTGGTTCGGATGTAAAATTCTGGCCTGGACAATGATGGGAAAGAGAATAGATCTGCCTGTTTACTATTGTTCTTGTAACTGGGGGAAGAAAAATCAGTCTCATTTTCCCATGAATAATTCCTCTGCATTTCTCCTTCATTAGAGCTTTCTCCAGAACTTCCTTAATTTCCCAGCTGACCAGCTAAAGCCATCTAATTAGATGATCCAGTCCCAGAACATGCACGTGTGTTCACTCCTTTCACAGCCTCGGCAGTGTCTGTCCTGACCCGCTGTGGCACTCTGCAGTTAGCTGCCAGGCGCCGGATAGCATTCGTGACCAAGTCGGAACGCGGTCCTCATCTTGAGGAGATGCTCTTCTGCCCTAGTCTTAGGAGAACAGACTTCACATAATTTGTGTTAGCTGGGGAAATGGCAAGACTTCCATTTTAATTATCTGCAAAATGGGTTGAGTAGTTGTCTGTCTAGTGGACCGTTTAGGACTTGCTAACTTGTGATATCTTCTGGTGGGAAGTGATAAAAGCATCTGTGGGGGGAAAACAACACTTTTCTGTGTGACATTTTGGGAAAGAATGCTGGAGAGTTCGTGTCCCGCTTCAGCATCATGCTTCAGTATCTTGAGATAATCAAAAAGCAAACTGTGATTTAGAAACACAGCTTTTAAATTTGACTCTAAAAGCCTTGTTTTTAGTGTTCTCTTGTAATGGTGGCATTATTCTGTTGTCAGTTGTTCTCATTGGTTGGAGTGTGTTAAAAAGCTACTTAGCAGCAGCATGTTAGCTTTTGACGTTAAGCTGTGGTGGTTTCTTTGGTAGGCGATGGGGTTGGATTGATGCTCGGGTACAGAATATTTGCTGCTTGGAGAAGCTGTTGTCTGTCAGTGGGGCCTAGCGTACAGCTTCATAAGCCACTAAGATCTTACTTTCCTTTTTTAACTCTTAATCTCATCTTCTGCCACTTAAGTGACCTAGCTGATGCTGGTTTTATTTGCTTTGCATGCATACAACTAAATTGATTCAGACCACTCAATCAACCGATAAGAATCAGCTTTTTCAAGCTGTAATTTCAGCAGCAGTTTTACCAGGTATGTAGCTCAGGAAGATCAGCTCTTAGTTGTTCCAGGAGATTAGAGAGAAACTTTATTAATGAAATGAAAAGCTCATTCTCCTTGTTCCCTGCTTTGCTTTTGGAAATGTTGAAAGCATGCTTCTAAGATGGAATGAGGCATTGCTGCTCAGCAGTCTTAGTTCACAGATCACTCTAATCATTCCTCCCACAGGCGTAAGTGCGTGGAGGTTGGTTGTTTGGTTGGTTTTTCACTACAACAAGATAATACCAAGTCTTTCCAATACATGCAGGTATTCCTCAAGAAGCAGATGAGGCTTTGCCATCTGTTTTTTTTAGGACTCCTTAGAAAAGAGAAGTTTCTGTCCCACTCTTACAGCTAGTGGGATTATTTTAGCTAGTCCAAAAGTCCATTTCAGATTTGTAAATTGTTGGCCACCATGGTAATGCTTTGTGTGAAAAAGCTTATGGGATGCAACAAACAGCGCTGGCGTCACTGCCTTGGAAGAACACAGTGTTGTCCCAGAATCATCTCTCCTCCTGATGCAGCACCAAAGATCACGTCTCCCTTTAAACCATGCTTCATGATTTAAAAAAAATACTGTTTGCCCCTAAGGTCCTAAGGGCTGCTCTCAAACAATTTTCTGTGAGAACCATACAGGCACTGTAATACTTTCTCTTCCGGCTCCTGTTCACCACCACTCTGCGTCCTCTTCTGTTACGGAAACCAGTCCTGCCTTGCCTGCATCTTCAGCCTCCGTTTGTTGGATGTTGGGGCTGCTTGATCATTCTCATCACAAGCCCTTCCCTCTGACCTGTTGGCCATATGCTCGTTTGATGCGTAGTTACACTTCACGATTTTAAAGTGCCTCTGCTTTGGTGTACCTTGGCAGCAGTGTGAACAGATGGAAGCCCGTAGTAATGCTGCAGGTTATACCTTCCTGTAATCGGTGCCAGCCCACGAGTACCCCCTAACTATCATTTACTTTAATAGATAAATTAAAAATCTCAGTTCATATTTAATCTATCAATCCAGAGAGCATTCTTGGACCGTTTTTTAAACTATATTGGATGTAATACTCTACCCAACTACAGTCCAATCCAGCCATTTGAAAGCTTGAGTGCAAAGTTTATCTTTTGAGAATTTATTGGGCCAGATGTCTCTCTCAAAATGGCCTCGTTAAGCAGCAGCTTCTTCCCTAGAGTAAAGTAGGTTTTGTTTCCTTAATGAAAATATATGCCTAAATTGTTTAAATTGTTTTTGTTTACAGATGTTCTCAAACAATGATGAAGCTGTGATCAACAAAAAACTTCCAAAAGAGCTGCTGCTTCGGTAAGCCTTCTTTCGGTTTGTAAGCTTGGAGACCGCGTTGTGTGGCGTTACTTGCAGCCGGTAGCTGATTTTGCTGGTATGCTCATCACTCATGAGCTTGGATCGGGTCACTCATAAAGCCGTAGACAAACAGAAGCAGATCAAAGGTCTGCAGCAGCAGTTTATGCTAAATATTACTATGTTTTGTTTTCTAAAATGTTAAATTTTTTTGCTGGTTGCCTGTTTTATAGATGGAAGAACTATAGGACTAAACAAGTCCTTAATGCAAATAAATGGTTAGTATAGGCTAATGGGTAGAATAGGATTCTGCCTGTCTCTGAAGTGTTCCATTTTTAAAAAAACAAGTTAGTTCCTCTGCTCCAGTTTTGCTCGAGCAGACTTTGTCCTGTTCCTTGTCAATGAGACAGATGTTCAGCACCTGGCAGGATGGTCCTGGTGGCAAAAATCAAACAGATCAGACTGGATTTCGGCAGACAGCTCTGCCCTCTCCCTGCGCTGCCCTCCCGCAGGCACACACGTACGCACCTTTTGAAGTTTGCCTTCCCCGGTGCAGTAGTGGGATGATGTGTGTGTGTGGTTGTACCTCAGTCGTCACAGTTTGGCATCTTGAAGTAAAGTCGTGTTCATCAGTGCTCTGAGCTGAGATGCGAGACAGTAAACGGTGAAGGCAATTGCGGGTGGCAGCTTGAATTATTAACATGAACAAAATTCTTACACTGCAAGAAACCGTGTAGTACTGTCAACGTTTAATGGCAATAAAAAGTCTGGGGAGAGGAGCTCTGACACAGGAAACTGCTTCTAGCTCACTTGTGAAATAAAATGAATAGAAAAAACAGTCTGAGTCTTTCCTTTTTCCTTTGGCTGCACTGCCTCCTCTGTTCTCTGTAATGGTATCTCCGTTTCTTTTATTCCAGTATTATTCATCCAAAAGCAAGCTGCATGGCTTCCAAAGCCCTCCTTGCTAATAATGTGGGTATTTGGGTTTTGAGCCTGGTATATGGTTGTCCATGCCATATAGAGATTGCTGTGTAAAAAATCAGCATCAGGTAGCCGGGAGAGACAAGCAACCCGTGGGAGGAGCGGGACAGGATGCCCTAGCCCAGGTGAGTTTGCACAGCTTTTTCCAGCTGACAGCAGTTGTCTTCACCCAGCACTTGCCCTGAGCTATTGGTATGGATGTGTTGCAGCAAAAGGGGAATTTGAAGAGTGGGAAAAATGTCTCCCTGGATTTTCTGAGAGGGGATTATTTTTCTGATGGGAGCAAGTAGGTACTGGCATTGCAGATGCAACAAAATCAGGATTTGCCCTTGTAGTAAGGTGACAAGACACAGGTAGGGTGAGGACAGGTTCTGAAGAGCACTGACATGAGGCAAGGAGGTCGTGTGGCATAGAGAAAGCACGGAATCTGTAGGAGGAAATGTCTGGGGGGGTGGAATTTAGTGAGATTTTACATGAGATTTTTTTACATGAAAATGAGATTTGGCATGGACTTCGGGCAAAGAGGCGTGTGGTCACTGGGCTCCCAAGGAGCAGGACTTTGATTAGAGCATGGGTGAGCTTTCTGGTAGATCAGTCAAAGTGGAATGATCCTGAGTGGGACCAATAAGCACATCTTATAGGGCCATAGGAGGTAGCTGGTGTTGAGGAATATTACTAGACAATTGGAGAAGGATTTGTGGTAAGTAGGAGGGAAGGTCCTGCACCAAGCAGGGAATTTCGCCAGTACAAGCCACAGTGGGGCTGAGTTCTCAGCAGTATGTGTGCTTCTGCCCCGCAGAAATGTGTTTGTCTTTTGTGTCTTGGTATCCCTAATCATCCTAACCTGCTGTAGAACACAGCAAGCGTTCAGGGCTGTGTGGAACCTAGGAGAAATCAGGAGACAAAGTTTATAAATGTTAAAGTTCATCAGTAACGGTTTTGAGAGGTGGAATTTGCTGTTAGCGTACTGTGAAAATTAGTGTGGTTTGACAGTGCAGCTTATGAAAGAGGAGTTTGGATGCATTTATTTGCAGGAATCTCCTGTAAACGAGTGTCACTGGCTGCAAGACAAAGACTTATGTGTTTAAGCAGCGCTGCTGTGTAATGTCTTGTTCTCTGGTTTGTTCATTCTGCAGATGGCATTGATGTCTCATGTGTGTGGTTGCAAAGTGGAAAGCTGTTCTTGAGCAAAATAAAGAGGAGGAGGAGGGTATAAAAGGAGCGAACAGCAGCCTTTGTCACACCCAAGATAGAGAAATGTGCAACTCCAGTAACACTTGTGTCTGGGAGGATGCGGTGGAGGTGTAAAGTGCTCTGGAGGGCTGTCCTCAGAAATCACTCCTTTAAATGTGCCCGTGCTTCAGCTGTCCTGCCCTGCCATGATGCTTATAACTGTGATGTTTGTCCTGCGTTTCCCTGAGAGCAGGACTCTAAACAAAGCAATCCTGCAGCCTGTGGGTAGAGAGACCAGCTGATGGGTCACCAGTCCTTATCCTGATACTGCCGTACCTGCTTCAGCGTAGTCTCCTGCCAGCTGAGTTTCTAGGAGCTTACACCTTTATATGTGAACATAGCTTTACACAGTTTAAACCTGAGCCAAACCAGCAAAAAGTGGAGTTCTGTTCACCGCCCGTGTTCCTTTGCTGCTGCCAGCTCCTCTTCGGGCAGCGTCTGGCTCGGTGGCTCTGAAGGGTGACTTCGTGGTCCGCGTCGGCTCTGGCTGTGGTCGTTGCCCCAGAAGGGGCATCGTGTCCCTGTTTCCCTGTGCTGGCATTAATGATGGCCTGTTGAAAAGGTGCATTCATTCTTTGAGGGCTACCTGCCAGTCACTTTTTGTCCGCAAGCCAAACCCCAACCACAAGCCTGGATCTTCTGTGGCAGTGGTGGTCTCTGCCGGTTTCCTGAGGAAGGTTTACTCGCAGCGTGACATGGTGCTGCTAAGCAGCTTACGCTTGGCAGGGTGAAGGGGACCAGGCTGCAGGAGTTCATCTTTTCCTTGTTGGTTCATGGGTAGGTCAAGTAGTTTTCAATTCTCTCCTGGCATAAGCAGCTTTTACTCAGTGCCACCTCCTGCTGCCTGCTAGCCCATTTTCAGCACATCCAGTCACTGGCACTGGCTTTGCCGTCTGACCCTCAAGCTCCATGTTGATTTATTCCTCGGGAGCTTGAGTTCTACTTGGGACAAGGAAGCGACAGAGCACATGGGGCACCGACCAGTTGGCAGCAAAGTTGTCGTTTCTCTCCTCCTGGCCAGCCCATCAGCATAAAATGAGTATGGGGCAAATTTAACTTACATGGTGAGTCGCTGACATAAAAGGTTGATGATTTTAGAAGGCTAAAGGTTTAAGCTAGCTCACCTCAAAGCCCACAGCATCCAGAGATTTCATTAGAGTCTTGACCCTAATCTAATTAGAGTGGCAGTGGGAAAGTGAGGAGTCCTAGAAAACCCTCAGTGGATTAAGAGGTTGAAACCTGAAAAATGCTCTAACTGCAGTGTGTTTTAGCTAAACTGTCCAGTGCTGGACTGTTCGGGCAAAGTCCTGAACGTAGGGAGTTACTTTGCAAGGAAACAGCTTAATGTGCTGCAATACCTGCAAACGTTTTAAATTCCTGTTTGGAATACTCAGTCTGCTTTCACCTGTGATCACTGTTTGATGATAAAGTTATCGGTGTGGATTATTTTCTTATTGTCAACTCTGAAGAGTAAAACGACCAATGTAAGAGTGCAGCAGTCAGCTGTGAGCAAAACAGAAATCCTGTGTGTTAGATGTAAAAATAAACATTCCAGCTATGTGCCTTTTGATCTATTAAGGCAGAATCAGGAAAGCCATTATTCAAGTAGTACTGAATAATGCTGCTACTTACTCGTCTCTCCTTTTTTTTCATCAGATAAACTGAATCTGGCCAGAGCAGCAGATATTTTCTAAGGATTTGGTGCTTTGGAATAATTTCAGGAGGAATTGTCCCTCTCACTGAGAAAGGGTCTGGAGCTGACTAGTTAAGTTGCATCCAGATTTCCAGTCAGCCCAGTATGTTTCCTCATTGCCAAATCCAGTTTTAATTGAGCCATAGGGTAATAGCAAGAATGCATATTATTTCAAGTGAACATAGAGTTTACCTTTGCTTTATTTTATACTGTGCAGATTGCTGAGAAGGGACTCAGTATTTACGACCCGTACTGTACTCCTGTTGGAAGATGTCTGCTCCATCGTTGCTTACCCACGTGGGCAGCTTGTTTGTGGGTTTTGGGTTTTTTTAAGTGTTCCCCAGCAGCTCCTTGGAGAAGAAAAAGCCTGTCCTCAAGGCTGCATTGGAAAACGTAGCCTGGGTCATTGTGTCTGCAAGATTTTAACTGTGTCTGTGCTGTTCTTTCCAGTTCATGTGAAGGGTTGTAGTTGGAGCCAATTCTGAAATGACCAAAATGCACAACACGGTAGTGACTGCTGCTGAAACGAGTAATTTTTGCAGTCTGATTCTGTGGAGTCATTAGTTAATATTCTTGAACAAATGCAAGAGCAGTTCAGAAAACACTGGAAAATTAAAGTTGCTGAGTTAGGCAGCCGGGGAACTCCTCAGCAGCATTAACCTCGGAGGTGAGAGGGGCAAGTGTTTCGCTGTGTTGACATCCCTTTTACTGTGTGGGTAGGCTGGGAAGGGAGGAGCAGGAAGTAGAAAAGAATTTGGCCAAGACCTAATAGCCCTCATAGAGGGATGAGATGGTTATTAATAGCCTGGGATTTCCATGGAGAAAGCAATTTTAATGAAAATATAGAAAGCTTGCGTAGTTATTGACCTAGCTGCTGTTCCCATGGAGTTTGATTTTGCTCCTGTGATGGAAATCTAGGGTGAAAGTAAGAATTTTCCCTAGCTTCTATCATTTCCCCAGGCTTTCCTTGTATTGTTGTACATTGACATTGTGCTAAGTAAATCCCCAGTGCTCCCATACACACATGAATAAATGACACTTAATTCAAGGGGAAAACTTGTCTATAAGCAGTGTTTTGATAAATAATCTTCATTCATCCTCTATCGGTAACATCCTTTTTTCTTCTTCAACCAACATCGATATTTCTAAAGTGTTTTTTATATACCTGCCAGTGAAGAAAGCTTGGTCATGCAACGGTTGTATCGTATCATCTCAGCCTTGCTTGTGTCCCCTCCTAAAATTTGAAAATCCGGGATTTGCTACTTGTATACAACAATATACGAAGACGTGGGTGTCTGAAGGTGTGTGGCACATATTAACGTGCACACAAAACTTGCTGTCCGTAGCAAAAGCCTAGGAAACCCCTCGTTGTTTATCTCTGGGACAAAGTGCGGTTTATGGGCGTTTATGTAGTTTTAGTGCAATGTTTGTTCATTGCTCTCGGCACCTCTTCCCCCAGCGTTACCAGTGTCTGCGCTATTTATTCAGATGTATTCATTGTTCTTGGTTGGGGAGATGAATACATCCGACAGCTTTCTTGTTTTTATATTGGAGTTTCAGTAACGTTAGTACGGGGTGTTTGTTAAGTTTACAAGTCACACAAAAAGAACATGCCGCCAGCAACATCTTCTCATTTCTGAGTCTGTTTCAGCACAGGTGGGTCTGCTGAGAATACAGGAAAGCTTACATACGTTCCCCTCCAAGCCCACGGTCTCGTGGGGAGGTGACTCAAGTGTTGCAGGTATCCAAAAAATTGCTAATCTGGGCATATGCCGTTCTCTTGAGAAAGTCTGGAGAGTTTTGGAGCAGTGGAGTTCTGTTTGTTCTTAGAATTTCTCCTGGACAACCATACTTTATCTGAGAAAGGCGTTTTATAAAATAGGGTATAGCATTGGAGTAAAATTGCTTGCCCCAAGCCTTTAACACTCCTTCTCTTTCTGGTCATCTTCCAGTTTAAAATATTAAAGCATATGTGCAAGTGTTTTCTTGTAGTCAAACACTTGTATTGTCTTTGCAAAAGCAGTTCATTCTACGGTTTTATAATTGCTGGCAAAGAGAATGAGACCTTACTCTCTTTCTGCTGTTCACTTGACCTTCTCTGTTTTGTGGCGTATGATTGTTTGAATAATCATAAACCATAAAATAACCCTTTTGATAAATTGGTACCCATTTGGGGGCTTTAAATGGGCTTGGTACTTCCTGCCTTCACAGCTGGGGGTGTATGTGCCTGAGATAAAAGCACGGATGTCTTCGCCCGGGATAGCATTGCGAAGCGTTACTGGCTAATTCCTTTATCCCAGTAAATAGGACAGCAACACCAGGGTGTTGGCTTGAACACTTGGGCGTGCCTGGCAGAGGAATGACATACCGCAGAGGAGTGACCGCATCAGCTTAGTCCTGAACGCGTCTCTCTGCGATCGAACAAATCATCTGGCTGCCCAAGTTCCTTTGCAGTGCTGCAGAGCAAAATACTGCTCCGGCCTCGGTGTTAACAACACTTCATGTTTAGCACAGCTGCGTGGAAGAGAAGAAATAATGAAGAAGGGTTGTCGAACAGAGGCGCTGGGCTCAGCGACGCTCCTGCGTCGAGTAGGAGCCACCGCAGCCCGGCGTGACTGTTCTGCCGTGCCCGGGCTCCGCGGAACGCCCGGCTCTTGGGCTGCACGATACCTGGAAGCGTCCGTTTATCAAAACGGTCGTTCAGTTTGCCAGCAGTTAATACTACAAGGTGTGAGATGAGTATTTCACAGTGGGGCAGCATCGTGTTTTGCTTTCATTTGTTAACTGCTGGGTCTGCGCTTCTTTTCACAGTTCAGCTTTCAGCTCAATTACAAAGAAGTTTTGCTGTCTCTGGTCCTTCCCCCCCGCCCCGCTTTGTTTTCCATGTTATCTTTGTTTTAAATGTAGATAACCAATAAGGTACCTCTTACTTCTCTTACAGAATTTTCTCTTTCCTGGATGTGGTCACTCTGTGTCGTTGCGCTCAAGTTTCCAGGGTAAGACCCTTCCTCCTTGCTGGTGGATTTTAACGGTTGGATTTGGGTGACGATCCTCTCGCTCCAGCCTTCCCTAACGTGTCAGGCCGGGAGGGTTTGTACCAGGGAACTTTGTGCAGCTCAACTGTTGTCACTTACTGTCCCGTATTACGGCTGCAATACCAGAAACTTCTGATGGCACCAGTGAAGGGAGACTCAAAGCTTGAATATCATTTTGCCGGTGTCCCAGGCCCTGAGCAGGTTACGCAGGGGAGGTTGCTGACTTTTTGCCAGAGAACTCTCCGGTCAGCCTGGGTTTGTGCAGGAGGCCTGCGCTGATCAAAATGCCAAACTTGGATGAACCTAAAATGGCATCTTGTGGGTTTTGGTGGAGATGCAGAAATTTTGATTGACAAAGATGCTGCACAGTCAATTAAAGTTTACTTTCCTACTCGGATGTAGTTGAAGTGAGCATGGAAGAAAAAAATTAGTATCAGTTTTGTTTAGGGTGGTTTTTTTTCCTTAAGTAGCTCACAGTTTTGAAATCCAACTTGGATTATTCATTGGGAAAATTCCTTCAGCTGCAGGTCTGGTTATCTAGAGCTACCAGACTTGTTCAGATACTTTATCCTTTATCCTGCCAGTATCTAATGAGACACACGGAGGAAGCATTACTACAGCAAGAGCGGGAAGTCGGTCACACAGGAAGGTGATTGTAGTGGTGCGTTCACCGTACTGGCAGAGCTGGTGCTGAGTGACACCTGTACAAAGCTGATCAATCCTGGGTCCAAACTTGAATCATAACTTCTTTCATTATTCAGACTACATAAGAATAATGAAGGCTATTCTTAAACATTTTTAATCGTGTTAAAAATATCCTGCGTGATGTCTAGGCATTACGGTTATCATCCCATGTTCTCTGAATAACATAGGTCTTCTAGTGAAAGATCTTCCAGCTGAAACTCGCTGCTCCAGCAGGACAAGGTTGACCAAAACGGGCTGTCCGTGGCACTTGCCAGTGTTGAGGTGTACTGCCGTTTCTGTCACTTGCTCCTGCTTACGCAGTCCGCAGGGCGTCAGAGGATGTATTGGTCATTATGCGACACGGCGTAATGTAAAGGACTAAAGTGTCTGCACGGAGCTCCAGAAAGGCTGTATGTAACGTTGCTTACATTACACATTAAAATATGCTGTGTTATAACCCGCATCCACTGATGCGTTTCTTTTCCACTGGAGCTATTGCTTTTCCTGTGGCGATAACTAGACCTTAAAACAAGTATCAGCAATGAGAGGTAAAACGCAGAAAATCAATTAATGCTTACAGTTCTGTCAGCTCTTCTAAGTCTATACGTGGCTTGCACAAGAGCTTGTATACTGTGATGGAGATGCAGCTTAGTGCGTGTAATAGATGTAGTATAAAAACATGCCTAAATACATATACATGCACTCTTTCATAACGATGGACTCATGGTTATTATGAGATCTAGTTGTTTACTTTGATTACGTAATTAAAACTTCACGTATAGTACTGTGTTGACAACCTTTTTGATTCATTAGGGGCAGAACTACTAACTTTCAGTTCCTGCTTCTCATTTGTAGCGTGAACCACATGAGGGTTTTTTTGTTTGTTTGCATGTTTAAAAACCAAAACGAGTCAGAGGTAGTAAACGCTGTCACCGCAGCAGCGGTGCCTAGTTCTCAGGTAAGAGCTGGATGCTTTCTCTGGACAGCTTACAAAGCTCCGAATTACAAAGCTTTGAATTTCTCCCTCTGTGGGACACAGCAGCCCGCGCGCCAAGCTCTGGAACTGCCTCGAACTGCTGGAGGCAAGAGAGGAGGTGTGCAAGATGACAGCCTCGCCCCCCGTGGTGGGATCTCACCGCACAGTCCTCCATCCCAGCGCCACCGAGTCCTCCGCGCCCTCAGGCTAGCTTCACGTCTCTTGCCAGGGTAGATGCCTGGTGTAGGGTCTCCTCTGGGACTCACCCATGTCCTGGTATCCTTCATCTTCATGTTGGTCCTGCTAGCATCCTCTAAAGGCGCTGGTTTAGCTGGCGATGCTGCAGAGGGGATAAAATTCCAGCCGGGACCGTGAAGATGCCCACGCTCCAGCACTGCCTCCGGTCCTGGGCTCAGCACCTACGCCTCCCGCGGGAGCAGAAGCGGCTGGGCACCGCGGGCTTGCCTGTTGTGGGGACTTGCGAAGAGTGTGCCGTGTAGATGAGGGGACTCTTGTCCGAGCAAGTGATTCTGGTAACTGCACAGTTTTCCTTGTTGGCTGTAATTACTTGTTGCTTTAACATCTGAGACAGAATGTTGTTTCTAGAAGGAACAAATTGTAACTAGGTCCCCACTGGCGTTTTTTTTTCATATTAACAACACATTTACATTTTTTCCTCCGATAAAGGCATGGAATGTTCTGGCCCTGGATGGCAGTAACTGGCAGCGAATTGACCTGTTTGATTTCCAGAGGGATATTGAGGTATAATTAAGTGACATACAAACCCATTTTTCTTGTTAAAATGTAATTACAGCCTAGAATGGATTAATACTCCCAGCGTAACCCTCTTTACCTTCCCTGGAGATAGAAATCATTAATTTCAGTTCTTCTTAGCTTCAGGGAGTCTTTAAAGTCTTGGCAATCCATTCAGCTTTTGAAAATGGACGGAATTATATATCTGTATCAAGACTTAAAGGTAGTAATAGAAAGAAAGCATTTATGTGTGCATTCTGAAAGCGGAAATAAGTAAAATAGGTATGTTCTTGTGGAAAACTACTACTTCTGTATAGCAAAATGTAGGCTGCTTTATCCTTTCGCTCAGAGGGATGTTAACATAGCACAGACTTAGACCACTGAGACTCTGAGTGTCCTTTGAAATGGCCTGGAATATGTCTATCCTTTCCTGTCTATCTTTAATATCAAAAACTGAAATGTAAGCGAAGATGATTCAAGGCTACGAGGTCACAATTGTTCGTAAAAGATGCAGCTTTGGAAATGCTTCATTGTAGCTGCTCTAAATCTGTTAGATGTGGACTACTCGGCCCTGATAGGAATGGATGCTGTTGTCATGCTGTTCTGAAAATTCAGATTGCATTAATCAGGATAAGAGACCAAAAAAAAAACCCCCTTCAGTTTCTTACCAGAATGTTACATCCTCTTTAAAACGTGTTGGAGGAAGGAGATAGGCAGCGTATCATTTTAACTCGCTTTAGACAGAGGCATAAACTAGATGATGACTGAAGATTCACACCTTGTGGGGACTGGTGAGAAATACACCCATTATTTGTGGAGGAAAGGGTTAAAATAATCTCTTTCTGCCAGCTGTGTATCTAAGCAGCTGAGATGCACGGATAAAGGAACAGGCCTGTGATACGGAGAGGACTTCTGCATGCTTGCAGGCGTCTAAGCGGCCCGAGACTTCTTGGAGGAAGTAAATGGTGTGATTTTTGTTCTTGAGAATAAATACGTTCTCTCTTAGCATGCCCTGAAAGTTCTGGCCCCATATAATTATTTACTTGCATAGAGGTAGAGCAAAGTTGTCGGTGGTGCCAGGTCCGTGGAGTAGCAGGAAACGTGGACAGAGCTGCTCATCCCTGCTGCTGTCGTCGGTCCGTGTAGCAGGGAGAGGGGCAGGGGTGCTGTGAATACAAACTAGGCTTTTCTCATTCCTGAGTGGTTTTTGCCTGGCTTTAATGTCTCTTTGTTCTCTGACACCACTCTATACGTCAAACGCATGTTCTTGCGGAAGCACCGACTTCCCCTTCTAAAACAAAATGCTTGAATGTGTTGTACCTAACCTAAAAGTACCTGCTAGACTTTCTGATGTCCTAAATGTCGTTTGCTTTAAAAGAATGTGAATCCTGTATCTTACACAAACGTGTTTGAATCCTCTAATTCAAGCATATGAATTCATGGGCTTGGTAGAGGAATTGTAAAAACATGCTGACTGTTTCAGATTCTCCAGCCCTTCTACACGGATGTGCAGGTCGAGCTTCGGTCCTCCGTCAGCCTTCAGCCAGGGCAGTGCGTCGGCAGTACGCCGCGGCGATAGAGCTGCTCCCATAGCCCCTGAAAGCGCGTGGCCAGATGTCACCAGAAGCTCGTGCAGGGATCTAGTTAAGCCGGTGTCCCTTTTTTGATTGTGGTATTACGTTGTGCCAAGCCTGATGCCTGGTATCTTTTTTTGGACTGGAAAAAGATTACGGAAGAATATCTTCATCGTTAAAGAGGTCTGAAATGCCAACTAGTGCTTGAACCAAGTGATGCTCCCTGTTCTGTGATGAACAACCACGTAGACTAAGGTAGAGGGGAAGGCTTTTGAGTTTCCGGACGCTGATACAAATATTCCCCCAATGGTTTTTGCACTTCATTAGCAGTGAGAAATAGCTGGGTGAATGCTAGCTTGTAGTGGGGTCTTTGGAGGCTCCCACTGATCACAAATGTGAAATGAAAAAAGCGTTTTTCTAGATCTCTTACACAGATTTTTGTAATCACTTTTTCTGTGAGAATAAAACTTACAGGCTGGCTCTGCCTCATCTCTATTTTGAATAGAAAGTTAAGTATATCCATTTATAGTACATTGACTGTACTTATTTGTAAATCTTCCTGCCCATGTTGTAGCAATGGCATTGCTTCTTTCATCTTCCTTTGGTAGTCTGTATCGATGTCCAGGAGGACACTGGAGGAAGTTCCTCAGTCATTAGCCTGAACGGCTTTAGGTAATTGTTCCTTGTCTCTCCATCTTCAGAAGCTGAATAATTCTCCCTCTCCCTGCCTTAGATTATTATCATGACATTTTTATTTTCTTAGCACTGTTTTACCTAGAATAACAAACTGTTGTTAATCTGCAAAATTCTGAATTCAACTTTCTGAATGATCAGGTGACTTCTGGATTTTAATGTAATTCTTTCTGTCTCCGACAGGGCCGAGTAGTTGAGAATATTTCTAAAAGATGTGGGGGTTTCTTGCGGAAGTTAAGCCTGCGAGGCTGTCTAGGAGTAGGAGACAATGCATTAAGGTAGTGGTATGGCTTCTATCTGTGCTTAAATGCGATGTAAAGAATGATTCAGCTTTTACCTCCACAGAGGATTGGAATAATTTATGAACACTTTGGAGCGGAGTTCTTTAGCCCGTGTGTCTAACTTAAAACGTCGAGAGTGGTAACATATAAGCCTTTTTAAATTCTCATTTTTTAACTTCACACAGTAGCCGTTTTTCTCAGTCCTCATTAAAATAATGCCAGCTGCTGCTATGAGCTAAGTTGTAATTGGCACTGAATTGCAAGCTTTTGCCTTTAGGCACAGAAATCCCAAGGCAAGATACGGGGCAATATGAATTAGTCATTTTGCTTATTTATTTGTTGTGTTTGAGACAATTTAGTAAAATCGTCTCTGTGTTTGGGTTAAAACAAATGCTGTAAAACAACCGGAAGTCTGTTGCCTGAAAAATACTGTGTTTTCCCTTTCCTTTAATAAAGGACGTTTGCGCAGAACTGCAGAAATATTGAAGTTTTGAACCTAAATGGCTGTACCAAGATCACAGACGCGTAAGTTCTTTTCTGTTTGCCCTGCCATCCCCTTTTCTGTGTGCACCATGTTAGATTCTCCATCCCTTTTGTTAAGGGAAGGCCAGGCTTGTCCCTGCGGTAGATAATACAATGCGTGTCATGATACGGATATGACTTTGAGTGAATCCATTGCATGAGCGTGTCTTGTATGCTCTCTTTCAGCACATGTACCAGCCTCAGTAAGTTCTGCTCTAAACTCAGGCACCTCGATTTGGCTTCCTGCACTTCCATAACCAACCTGTCCCTGAAAGCACTAAGGTAGGCGTCAACAACATTGACTTTTGCCGGTTGATTCCCGATAGCGTGACCCACCGTTGCCCCGTGTGCCTTGGAGCAGACTGACAGAGGCTGAGGGGTAGCTGCGATTAGAATTTGGGTATTCCCCAGCAGAGCTTGACGTTCGCACCTTGTGCCTCCTGGTTTGCTGAGACAGAGGAGGAGGACTGGGTAAAAGCTGCCCTCAACGTTGTCTGTATCTGTCCTGATGGTTATTGGCAGTAGAAGAAGAATGATACTCTATTAATGTCTTGGAGGAGGGATTTTGGGGGAGACTAAAGTCTTAGTCTGCCTTTTTAAAATGCTTGTTTACTAACTGTCAGCTTCTTCATTGTAAGTGTACCATTGCGTACTTAGTGCTTGTTTACGTAGCTAGAAGGCGAACACCAGCATGTGACTATTTGTCTTTTTAAACTGCTTAGGAGACATATAACTGCTTAAATCTGCTAAATGGAATTGCCAAGTAATCTAGAAAAGGAAGGGACAGACAGACATTGGTGGGAAGATATTGGGACAGAGAAAAGGAGGCAAAAAAACCTAAAGGTAACAATAGAGGCCAAGCGATTTAAAAAAAAAAAAATTTTCAAGTGATATACCAGTGGAACAAAAGAAAATACAGGAAAGCTGTATCACAGGAAAAAAAATACTGGAGGATGAATCTAGACACCAGAAGAAAACACAAGATTTGAAAGAACAAATGAATGATTAAATCATTTTTGTAGCTACATTAGAATACTTTGAGCCTGGTTTTTCCTTCCTTTGAGGGTCTTCATTCCTTGTTTCTAATCTCACATGGTCAAATTTGCGCTGCAGCTATCTTAAATACGTGATAGCATGTATATCTCTTCCTAATTGCAAATGACGCTTGAGTGTAACTCCTGGCAGCTATTTGCAAACGCAAAGTTACAGCTGGGAAGTTAGAAGCAGCATGGCAGAAATAGCCCCTGGTTTGGGGTTTGGTTGTATTCAGATCCAGAAAGCCCAGAAACAGTGTCTGTCCTCGTATAGGAGCTGGGAGGTGTCCGAAAGGGGATAAATTGCTTGTCTTTTACACCGCTGATGCCCTGCTTTAGAGCTCCTGATACTGCCTCTGGAGAGCGCTTCACATCTGGAGCTGGTGTTTGACAGAAGCGTTCCCTGTGGGGGTGTGGGGCATGGGCGTACGTCTGTGCTCACGTGGGTGCCAGGAATGGGAATTTCCTAGATTCTGGCTTGAAGCAGGATTTCTTTCCAAGACAAAACCAAGTTTCCACATGTTTTTCCTTTCACCTCCAAAGTGAGGGATGCCCATTGCTGGAACAGCTGAATATCTCCTGGTGCGACCAAGTGACTAAGGACGGCATCCAGGCTCTGGTGAGAGGCTGTGGTGGACTCAAAGCCCTGTTTCTGAAAGGTTGCACGCAGGTACGGCTCTATGGAGAGTGCTCAAATTGAGTCACAGCTGGCTTATTTCTGCTGTAACTGAAAAGTACAGAGATGAAGTATTGTGGATTTTTCTGTTTCCAGAAATGTTACGTGACTGAAATTACTCAGAATCTGTCTGTTGGAGATTAACTGCTTTTATTGAAATTCTTTAATAACTTTGAGGTCGGCGTGAATAGTGGGACAGTAGACAAATTGCGTATCTAGCTGTAGAATCATTCTTCTTTTTTCCCATCGGGAACACACTGAGCAAACTTTTTTAAAGAGGTGATAACTTTCGTGGCCAGATCCATCCATTTCCGAAGGCTCAGAAAATTTCAGAAAGCCTGACAGTAGTTTCATCTGCGCTGGTGATAGAATTTTCTCTATGTGTTATTTGGATCTTCTGGTTAGTCAAAGAGAATCGCTGTGTATGTGACTCCTTGAAAAGACGTCTCTGCAGCCAGTCAGGAACGTCGTACTATCGTCGTACACCTCTTGAGCTATAACGGTGTATTTTGAAGAGGCTGCAGAGACTGTGATGCTTGTACTTTGGAATATATAAATGGTGCACTAACTCTGACAGCAGAAAGAATTGGGGTTTTTTTTCCCCCCTTGTAACTGTTTTTGTTATTTAGTCTAAGCTCCTTTAATCTTTCTTTACTGTCTTACCTGGAGAATCATTGAAGGTTTAGCATGTTAAATACTTACCTGTATTACAACTTTACTGAGGAGTTGTATCAATTATGAACGGGCGTGGGGAACATTACCCGTGAGCACTACTCATTTAATGAGGAAGAGCTCCTTGCAAAGCTATTTCACAAAGAATGTGGGGACTAATTCTTAATTTTTTTTACTTAAGTGGGCTGGGGTCTTTTTAATGCAGACAGGCTACAAAGGAGCAAACGTGTATCTCGGAATCTTGTCCTTGAAAAAGGAGAGTAAAAGTGACCCCACAGGAATGGAAACCTGTGACCCAGAGACTCCCAAGAGTTTGGGAGCTTCAAGGTAGACTTGGAAAATGATCTCTGATCTCTTGGGTCCTTGTAGCTGAACACTCACAGTGCTTATTGTTTTGGATTTGTTTTTTTTTTCCTAGGATTCGTTAAGTACGAGTCAATAAGTGCCATTTTTGTCTGCTGTGTAGAGATAAACAGCTATATGTTTTTCTTCTGCAAAAAGCATATTTCTTCTGGGCATGGACACGCGAGGTCCTGAAAGGTTATGATGATAAGCAAAGCAATAATGCTCTGGTTATGTGCACAGAGCAGTAATACCCTTGCGTGCCCAAGAAGGCCCAGCTGTAAGGGCTGTAGTCAGTAGTTGTTCTAAATTTATACTCCTGTTGGCTTTTTAATATGTGAGATGGGTATACATGGCTGTAAAAATGACTTGATTAAAGATATAACAATCTCAGCCTATTTTGAGAATTCAGGTCAGAGAAACAGCTTGCGTTTCTAGTAATTTATGGAGTCGTGAGTAATATTGATGGCAATACATTCTTGTTATCAATTACTTGCCATCTGTTCTTATAGATTTAAGAATAGCAGGCGCTTTTATCATCAGAAAGCAACCTGGATATGTTTGTGCTCCTCACATTGAAATAAGACTTTTTTTTTTTTTGTTCCAGTATTGCAATATAAAAATAGTGTTACTTATAGGCCCTCACTAGTGAAGCGTTTCCTTAATTCCTGTAAATAGTTCCTGATTTCACTACTTGCTTTGTTAATTATGCATGTTTGATCAGCTCATCTTTTCTTTAAATCAGTAACTCAGTGTTGTGGGTCTTTGAACTCTGTTCCTGAGATGGTAAAAAAAAAAGACACAGTTGTTGCTGTATATTTTGAGACTGCAGTGTGTTGCCTTCCTCCCCCATAGGTATCCAAACCACAGATGCTTTATTGTTCTCAAAGCTTTATGTTGAAGATTGCTTCAAGTATTAACGGGTTGTTTCAGTCTCTAATTTTTTCTTTCCAGCTTGAGGATGAAGCTCTGAAGTACATTGGTGCACATTGTCCTGAACTGGTGACGTTAAACCTTCAAACATGCTTAGTAAGTAAAGCTTCCTGTGATTTCCCAGCTCAGCCATCGTTGTGCATTTAGAGGCCATCTCTAAGCAGAACGATGCAGAATGTACTCCATCCCAGAAACGTCATCATCTGTGCAGACACGGCATTTTAGTCTCGTAAACTTACGAGATTTTAAAAATAGTTGATGAAAAACATCTTTTTGGTAGTTCAGCAATGTTGAATAGGCCCCCGAAACAGTGTCATAGCATGCGCTTTGTCAGAATTGTTTGTCTCTCTGCCCTGCCCACGGGGCTTCTAAACTCATTTGCAGGACTAGCTGGAAAAATTCTTTCCACTGGGCTGGAGTGTTTGTGCGGTGATCTAGCCAGGCAGTTCCTCTGGTCTTTTTATAAAATGGAACCAAGAAGTGCAGTTTCCCTGCACAGAAGGGCTCTAAACCAGTTATTCTGCAGTGCCAAAAATGTATATTTGTGCCAAAAAAAAAAAAAAGAAATTGGAACGGGCTCTTTGTACGAACCGTCATGCAGTTAGTCTGATGCAGTCTGATGCAGTGAGTAACTGGACAGTCTCTTCCTTTTCCACAGAAGTGGGCAAGGGCTGCGGGGCTGTCCTGTCGCAGCCCTATTTAGGGAGAAGCTTTACCAGTTACTAGACTGGCTAGAGACTGGAGCCCATCCACCTGAGACTGGGCGCTTGCCGAGGAGGAGCTGGACTGTTAGCAGGTTCCAGACCCACATCTGGCATCTAGGGGAGAGGCAAGCAGGTGGAAGGGGGAAGAAAACTAATGTGGTTCTTGATTGCCTTAACTGAAAATACCAAGTTCTGCTCACTTTCTGTTTCATTTCACTCCAGAACTTGGGCTTATCAGCCCACGGACTCGCTGTTTGCTATCTTAAAAGAAGCAGTGCCAGTCTCTGGGTTGGTGCTTTTCTGTAGGAATTGAGTCTGGCTGCTTCTGAAAACCCCGAACCGAAGAACTGAGTGAGGTTTAACCTGGTGCTCCAGCATGCACAGCCTCTGCCACCTATTACCCCTTTTTCCCTCATCCCGCTGCGTGCGGGATCCCGGCTTTGATCCCGTGCGGCGCCTTGGCACAGCCGTGCCGAGTCCCGGCCCTTACTTACGTGCTCTTACTCATGTGGGGACACATCTGGAGCAGATTTGTGCACTGTTGCCAGCCCAGAGTTGTGAGCAGAGCACATGGGGCCGGACGGCCCCTGTGTGTCCAGGGATGCGGCGGGTCGATGGAGCTGCTGTGCCACAGGGTGAATTTAAGGTGATTTGGGCTGTAAGCTTGTCTCTCATGGCTCAGGTTTTGGTCCCAAACCACTGAAGTGTATTTTTAAAATGCTGTTTGTGAAAACAACCTGCTGCTTATTTTGTGGGTAACTCTGTTAGGTGCTTCCTTGTCTTGAGTTTCAGCCAAGAAGGTTTTTAGAAGGAAGGCAGGAGGCTGAGTCCAGGCCTGCCGCTGCCGTGCCTTCCCCCATCGCTCACGTGGCCCAAGCTCAGAAACATTTCCGTGCATGTGGAATCACTTTCTGAATGTTTACAAGTCACTTCAGTGTGGCTTACCCTGTTTCAGCTGCTCCAGTGAAATATGTGAATGCATTTTTGGGTTGAAAGTAGCATAACTTGGCCTCAGTTAAGTGCCTGGTTGGAAGTCTGAGAAGGAAAATATGCAGTGCCTTGCACTTCCACCTACGTTGTTATGGCTTGTGATGTTGTTTATTGTTTTTCTTGTAGCAAATAACAGATGATGGTCTCATTACAATATGCAGAGGATGCCACAAGTTACAATCCTTGTGTGCTTCAGGCTGCTCTAACATTACAGATGCCATCTTGAATGCCCTGGGACAGAACTGCCCAAGGCTTAGGTAAGTTTTCACCGCAGTTACCCGAGCTCCAGTGACCCGTTGCATGTTGAGCAAAGGATCTTGGTGACATGGTCGCTTAATATTTGAGCTGGTTTAGACTCTGAAGGTCTTTCTGAAAGGGCACTTCTTATCACTGAGCGTTTTCCAGGCATTTGCTGTGGCACGATCGTAGTTTGACCCAAACTTCTGGCTTCTAAACTTGTGCGAGTAAAACAGTGGTAAAAGAGCTCCATGCCGTGGTGGTGTGCCCTGCCAGTAGACTCGCTTAGTAGCAGTCTCCTTTTACTCCATTGTGTATCCACTTTTGTTCTTTTATGAAAAACAGTTGAGGTTGGGGTACTTTTGTATTGAGAACTGAAAACACATTTAAACAACATTGTTACCTCTTGACATGTGATACTAACAGGGTTTTCACGATGATTTTGTCGCAGATGGAATTTGTGCTTTCACTCTGCTTGACAGAGTGCGCTTCCAGTGACATCTCTGCAGGTGTTGGCTCTTTTTTTTATTTTTTAAGACCTTTTTTTAATTAGGACAGGTTTCTTCAGGAAGACTTCGCTATAATTCAGAAAATGGCCAGGTGCAGAAAGAAGAGGCTGTTCTATTATCTGACATCTGTAACAGCTGAGTGGCCTGTCTTAAATGGCATGAAATACATGTCTTCCAGGGAAAAAAACCCCACACAATTGTTTTCTGTGATAAGCTCGTTTAAAAAATTATGGGTACAAAGTGCAGCGTACAAGTGTATGGAAACCAGTTTTGAAAGAGGAAGGTAAAACATGATTTTGGTTCCAAGCGGTTTCTCTGTTCATGTTCCGATTCAGCTGCAGCTTTACAGTATTAAGCTCTGTACAGTAAAATGCACAACGCACTGTAGGCAAGTTGCCTTTCTTTTCTGTAAAGGTAGATAAATACGATAACATTGTAAAGCAAACCTCTGTAGACCTGCGGTAACTGCCAGAAAGAGTTCTTTCTAGAACTGCCAGAAAGTTTATCTGTTGTCACAGAAGCAAGCAGTTTGCCTCTCGGAAGACTTCAGACTCTTCTGTGGTGGCATGAAATATATATTCTTTCATGCCCATCTGCCAGGTTGTCATGTATCAGACCCTTTTTCATGATGAGATCTGTATTTTGGGTGGAAACCAGAGGAGGTCACCTGGGGAGGTTGTGGAGTATCCAGCAATGGAGGTTTTTAAGAGCACCTTAGTCCAACATTTGTCGGATTAAACCTCCCTGCCTCGTAGCGGGTTACGGACTGGATGGCCCTTGGAGTTCCCTTTTCGCCTGACTTCTTTTTTTCTTTCCCTGTGACCTACACTCAGGTATAGAGGGTGGATGCTCTGTGCAAATTATCCGCTCAGAGAGCACAGCCTAAACCGGGTCAAACTTTTCTGGGTTGCTGGAAGCTTTTAATGAAACACTCTGAAAAGCAAAATGACTCCACCATGGTTATTATAAATTCTTTCTGTGCAGAATATTAGAAGTTGCAAGGTGTTCTCAACTAACAGATGTGGGCTTTACCACTCTAGCTAGGGTAAGTGCTCATTTCCACTTTTTCATCAAGTATCTTTGCTTTCTTTTTGTGATGGATATGAACGAACAGAAGCTTTCTCTTGAATGTAGATTTTTGTAATGCTCTTGGTCTCGATGTTTGAGTGGAAGTTAAGTGACAAAAATTGTATGTAATCTTTGGCATTGTCCTGACACACACATCTAGGAGGATGTGCATCCAAACTACATGAAATGTGAAATACTTGAGAGTTACAAAGTTTACTGTTTGTTTTTCTAGATTAATCTGTGTTCTATACAACTGACCCTAAATGTAACCTTCTTTACTTTTTATGAATAAAAATCCTCAGTGCCTTTTAAACGAGTGAAATTGCTAGATTTCTTTTAGTATATTTAGCAGTGTTCTTAAAGCAGCAGCACACTTTCAGTCATGTTTCATGAAGGAAAAACTTCCATTTTTAAAAAGGACTGGTTTATTGTAGTTGTGTTTATATTTGCTGTCTGAACTTTGCACTTAGTTTGTGTGTTCAATCTTTTGTTTGTTTCTAGAACTGCCATGAACTTGAAAAAATGGACCTGGAAGAGTGTGTCCAGGTAGGAGGTGCCACCTCTGGCTATTACTTTTTTTTTTTTTTAGCACAGTCACAGCTGTGTGGAAAAAGTAGATTTAGAAATTGGAACTTGATTTAGAATCCTGAGCAAGAAGATGAGATATATTTGGATTAAAAAATACCGCTTTTGTAGTTTGATCCTTTGTTCATGTTTCATAGTAATGAATGCCGCTGTAAATAATGAAAGAAATCTTTAATAGTAATAGATGTGTCCTGAAGGTCACGTAATAGATGTGTGAATTGTGACCCTTGACACAGGATAAATCCCAGAGTAAGATCTTTTCTCATAAGGCAGGGTAAGGTTTGTGCTACATATATTGCTAGAAATAATGGAAGTTACCTCTGTTTTGAAAAAACATAGCCAGGTGGTTTGAACAGTAATGGTATTACAGAGGACATGGCAACAACTTGAAATAAAGCTGGGGTGTCCACGCTAGCGTTAGCCTTCCTCAGAGGCAGTGGGACGTAACGTAATGGGTCTGTTACTGTCGCCTCTCTGGATAACCCTGTGCTGCGGCTGTCTTCATGAGTTTTGGGGAGGTCTCTCCTATGTGACCACACGCTGCCCTGTAGGGTATGTGCCATCAGCTGATAACCGCTTCAAGGTAGCATTTGCGGGGGAAAAGAGTTGAATTTACTCAAGACGCCATGAAAAATGTCTCACCCTAAGGATAGACTTGAAATGGATTTAGATGAAGACAGTGGAGATAATAGGATTCTGCTTCCTGCCATGAGAACAGCGTCACCCCGCTATTCTGTACTTCCTGATGCTTACAGGGCAGAAATTCAGGAGCTCACAAGAGGAAATTACAATAGTCCAGACAGGAAGTGATTTAAAGTTAACCCAAAAAAGGAAGAAGAATTGGGCTGTGTCCTTGGACTGACTGCGCTGAACAAAGACAGCCCAGCAAGTTCCCTTCTGAATGCTTTTAGATTAGAAAGCCATTGTGCTGAATCTCCTTCTTCCTGAAGGCTAAAGAGGAACAATTCAGCAATCCACCGAGCTGCTGGAAGGGGATTTGGACACCTCTTGTACCTTGAGTCAAAACGTTTTAGGAGACGTTGTGGTGTTGAAGAGATCTGCTCACTTCTTCTCTAAACTGTGAGCTTATTTCATGAGAGCTACTTAAGGAGGTTCAAAAAACCAGCAATACCTGTGTCTTAACACTCCTTTAAGGACATGAGTTGATTTCTGTAAGGGAGTGGAAGAATCTGTACATCTGAAATTTGGTCACGCAGGAGATGAGTTCCTGAGGGACTCAGGAGTGTGACTGTGGGGAACACACAGATTAGGCAAAAGTTTGCAATCCTTCTTTCATAGCAGGGGAAAAAAAAGTCCTTGTGCAGAGGGCCCAGCATGAAAGGACTTTTTCTTTTTTTTTTTTTTTCCCCCAGATAACAGACAGTACACTAATCCAGCTTTCAATACACTGTCCACGGCTTCAGGTTCTGGTGAGTATTATAAGTGAGACTTTCAGCATTTTCTTTCTATAAACAGAGGGATTTTAAGCACTGCCTGTGGGGATTTGTCTCTCTGACTTCATAGACGTGTTGCGAAGGCTTGGAAGAATCTGGCTAGAACCTTGACCCTAAAGAACCTATTGTCCCTCCCCTACTGCTAGCATTAATCGTATGCCAGGCACCCAGAGCTGCCTGAAAATGAATTATAGGACACTGGATTCTCCTGGTACCAGCTTCTGGCTGTCCTCGGCCAGCCTAGCAGAATCTGTCTACAAACCAGGCTGTCAGTCCGTCTGTAGGAGAGGGGACTGCAGCCCTTCCCACCTGTAGTATGGAGCTGGGCAGCTGAGACCTGGAAAGCTTGCTGGCTCTGGAAAGCCATGTTCCTCTTGGTCTAAATTTCTGGGAATTTAGTTTCGGTCTCCTCTGTGTCTGTGTGTGTATTGCTCCCTTGTCATCATGAGAAAACCTGTCCTGGGAGGTAGGGGAATGCAGTCAGTGGGTTCCCTGTGCAGCCATCCCTTCTGCTTGCTGTGCCCCTCAACAAAGCAACAGACGGGTGCTACCTCCCAGCTCAAGCCCTGCTTCCTCCTCAAGAACTTCTAAGATGCAGCCTGTCAAAAAATGCAGCAAGGAGGTGACGCTGTATTGCTGCTGGTTCTTAGACCCAATAACAGGGTCCTTCCCATGATGTGTAAGGCCACACATTTTACAAAGGCGCTTTCTTCAATAGCAGAGAGTATATATTGTATTTCTGTGCCGTCCTGGCCCCATGGGTCTCATCTTTCAGCAGCTGCCTTTCCTGTTGCGCTTCAGCTATGAGTTTTCCCCTTGCAGGCACGTTAGTCATCGGAGGCCCACGGAGCCCAGTGCCTGCAGTCTGGAATGCAGCAGTGGCTCCAGTGCAGGCAGGGAGTATAGACCTGTCCAAAATGCCAGTGTGGCAAACCAGTCCAAACCTGTGAAATGTGGGCCATCTTCTCTCTTGTCCCACGGTGTCTGCTGGCAGGGTGTTGGCTTGTTTGGCCGTGGCAGAGGCTGCTAACTCGCTCTCTTTGGATGCAGAGTTTGTCCCACTGTGAGCTGATCACGGACGATGGGATTCGTCACTTGGGAAACGGAGCCTGCGCACACGACCGCTTGGAAGTGATCGAGCTGGACAACTGCCCTTTGATCACGGACGCCTCCCTGGAGCACCTGAAAAGCTGCCACAGCTTGGAGAGGATAGAACTGTACGACTGTCAGCAAATCACGCGGGCAGGGATCAAGAGACTCAGGGTAAAAAAAAAAAAAAAAAAGTAATAAATTAAAACACCGCTAAGGGTACGACTTGAACGCTGTATCTGGTGGGAGGAGGGAGGGCTGAGGTTTCAGATTCCTTGTGATCTGGTGCTCATTCTTAAAAGTATCGTGAGAACCATCATCTATGAAATTAATAGCTGTCCTGCACTCGAAAGATTGGTTGGGGATGAATGCTAGCTGGCAGGGAAGAGCGATAATTGCTGCGTTCACTGAGTAGCGGTAGCAGAAAGGAGCAGAGGAGACCCAGCGTGCAAGTGCTCATTTTACAAGCGCTCGTACATGACAGTGCTCTCCTAAAGGTGGGACCGAGAGTTAGTGCCACAGCAAATGTGTAGAAGGGCACCTCCTCTCGACTACTTTAGATGCTCAGCGTAGACTGCAGTGCGCTTTGTGCTGACGCTTCTCATAAATAACTCAGCTACTCCTGTAATAAAGCCGGTCTGTTGTAGGGGAGGTTGCAAGGCCTTGTGAGTGGGACAGAGCCAGGGCCACTGTGTCACTAGCTGCTGGCCATCTAAGGCACTCTGTGTCCCCGCGCTTCCCTCCTGGGTCTATTTCTCCATCTGGAAAAGAGGAGTAATGAGAACGCTTTATTTGCAAAGAGAACGCGGATCCGTACAGGTAGAAGTTGTTCTGTTCCCCACGGCTACCGCAGGATTAGCCGCGAGGAAGGAGCGGCATGTTTTCTTAGTGCCTGTACCTTTGTTTTCTGGTAACGGAACTTGCTAATCCGCGCTCTGCGGGGAGATCGTGCTGGTGAACTGAAAGAGTTCGACTCTAGTTTTCACGTGTGCGTTAGTTTGTAGTCTGAAGACGAGCGGGCCAGGCCCGTTTCAGCCTCTCTGGCTCTTGCGCTGCCACTACCCTGCTCACTTTACACGTTGTGCTTGTCTTTTCAGACCCATTTACCCAATATTAAAGTCCATGCCTACTTCGCGCCTGTGACTCCACCTCCTTCGGTCGGGGGCAGCAGACAACGCTTCTGCAGATGTTGCATCATCCTATGACACTGGAAGTGGTCATCCTTGCAAACTGAGTATTTAATTACACTTGTAGAATTACGGTGGACACCAGTATCTTCAAGGAGAGCGATACCAGTGTCATTTGCAAGGGCCGGTGAACGGGGCTGTGGTGCCAGGCCCCTGTAGCCACCCGTACACGTACATACACGCGCCCCAACTGGTCCAGCAAACTGGCGAACTCTGCGTATGGGAGCTGGAGCCGCCTTGGCTTTTTCTGTAGGTGGATTGGTATAATTCTGAACCATTCCTACTGGGCATGCTCAGATGAAATCGTTGCGGTAAGGAGGGGAGGTTTCTGTGAACCCACAATGACTGTGGCTGCTGTTGAGGTTGGAATAGTAGCCGAAATCCTTTGAAATGGGGAGAGGGGGAGAGGAAAGGAACATGCTTTAACCCCGCATCCGTTGTCCAGGAGAAAAAAAAAAAAAATAACCCAAAGCTGAAAATCCCAACAAGTTTTCTGTCCATTTTGCAGTGAGGGAATGAAACAGCAGCTCTTGTGAGACATGATTTACTTGTGCTTCTCTACTTCCCGTTCCCTGCTGACCACCCTGAGCATGCTCACATTGAAGGTTCATCTGTTTCTTCTGTGTTCTGTAGCATCCAGCTCAGAGGCTTCCTAGATTGTTGTGATATAGCTTGAAATCTGTAATGCCAGGCTCAGTTTTTTTTACCCTCCCTACATCCTGCTTTTTTTACAGATTTCTAATTCCATAATTTTTTTGAGATTTACCAAACAAAAGTTATGAATCAATAATTTAAATTTTAAAAAAATACTTTTTACCATTAGAAAATTTAAATGGCAAGTGAGCTGCACTACAGGCTAGGCTCTCGTAGGCTTCTTGGCCTGTTTTTATCAGCGATTGGGCGTCCGAATTTGTTTTGCATTTCAGGTTTTATCCCAGTGACAAGAATATAACTCTTGATAAAGGGGGGAAAAATTACAATCTCTGTTCCAGCGACAGTAAGTTCCCTACTCCTGCTGTCCTTTCCCTCCGACCCTTCATCCTGCCCCCAAGAAAAAGCAAAGTAGACTCTTTTTGCTTGTTGCCCTCGACAAGAAATAATGACTCGCTAACGGAAGCGGGAGGAACAGCAGCGCCCTCAATTATTGTCACGTTTTTGTACGCTGAGGTGCGAGCGCTGGGTGATTTTGCTGACTTTCGCGTCTTCCGCAGGTAAGTGTCTTGCCCCGGAGAAGGAAGCGTGTGAATGAGCCAGGGGGTTGCTGTGGGCCAGTCCTTGCCCGCTGGCAAGTGTCCCTGGCAGCGGGTTTTGAGGCGTTTCAGGCAGGATTAGCCCAGGTGCTTCAGAGGAGCGTAGACAGCCCGAGCCAGCTCTGAACTCCGGGCGCCTTGATGCTCGGCAGTTCCAGATGCCCAGAAAGAAACGTGAACAGATGGGCAGACGCCAAGGGTTTAATGGGGCAGAACCTGGTCAAACTCCAACAGGTTTGTGGAAGACGAGCTGGCGTGTAAGTAATTGCGCTCCTCCTGCTGTCTGCGCCCCGGGATGGAAGGAGCGCACGTGTTTATGGATGGTTCCCAGCTGACCGAGACGGAGGAGCAAGTCTGTTTAATCGTCCTAGCTGCCAGCAGCCAAGGAAGTGGTGCCTCACCTTTATGCTGAAGGATCTTAGCGGGAGAGCAGGGTGCAGCACGAGGAATGTCTATTTTAGTGTCCCGGGGCCGGGGGGGGCTTGGTTTCTTCACTGTGGGTTTGCTTTGAGGACAGTGTGTTGCTTCCCAACCCTCTTACCACTGCCTGAGGTGTTCAGGCAGTCAGAAGGGTCGCTTAGTACCACCGAAGCTGTACCCCCTTCATCTACAGCTTAAATTTCCCCAACCCGTCTGTATATGCGTAACAAAGTCTTGCAGAGGCGCAGTCTGCTGGGAGGAACTCCAGTGTGCTGTGTTTAAAAGGATACTGTCAATTCCTTTCCTGTAGATCGCTTTTAATCCGTTATATTTATTCAAATCCTCTTTAGCGCTGTGGATTCTCTCTCTCCTCAGCCGGCATGTTCCTATACTTCATTTGCAGAGCTCCTTTCTCCCCTTTTCAGGGTGGCAGAAGGTAATGGTGCTTCCCATGGTGCCGGGCTGACTTGGAAGGGGCGGGTGTGCGTGGGGCAGCACCCGGCGATCACGGGATTTGCACAACTCTGGGAGGAATGCTTGGTTTCGTTTATACTGTGGCAGGGGAGAGCTAAAATGGATTTGCAAGCCAGGGTGTATGTAGTTGCCTGACTGATTTCTTTGTAACCACGCAGAGTTTTCAAGGGAAAACTCCACAATACAGAACCCAAAGCATTTTTTTTTTTTTTTTTTTCAAACAGGGTGACAGCATTAAGGTAGCTCAAACTACTTGACAGTGTCCTTTTAAGTCAATTATCCGTCTTCAAATGGACTCTTCCTTATGTTTGTATTTATAAATACCAATAAACACCATTTTCCAAGCCGTGTCTTACTAGAGGAATACCTTTGTAGAGCAAAAAGAGCCTCCCGCGCGTGGCAGCGTGGCGGAGGTGGGCTGTGTTTGGGAACGCTGCTCCTGCTCCGCACGCGTGCGCCCGTGTTTCCGCAGGGCCGGCGACTGGGCGAGCTGGAGGAGTGCCGGGTGCTGGGTCAGGCACTGGCCCTGGGTCTCCCTCCTTGTGCCAAATCCATCTTTTCCAGCCTCTGCACTAGACTAGCTGGACCAGGCAGGTCAGGTCCTTGATTTGGGACCCTGAGCTCTTTGCTATAAGTTGGCCCTTTCCTTGCCCCCCTCCCCTGAAAACCGGCGTGCACCCCAGAACCCGAAGACGCCTCTGTGGAAGTCCTGTCCCACGGGCGCGGAGCAGAGGCTGGGCTGTGGGGTACCACCTCGAAAAGCAGACCTGGCTCTGCCTTCGGGCACCTCGCCCCGCCAGAGCTGCGCTGACCTTGACGTGCCCTTGGACTTCACAGGCAGACGCGTGGAGAGACGAAGGGACCTCTCCAGGGAAACAGCCCGAGACCTTCTGGACTAGCGCTGGTGAGACCCTCCAGGGAGGTGCGAGGAGACCTAATGCAACCAAAAATTAGGCTTTTCTGGTCTTTCGAGGCACACAGCACCGCTTTTTATGCCAATTCTGACTGTTTCTGATGAGGATGTGGCAAGTGTAACATGCCGTCACAATGGTTATTTAAAACAGAAACTCTTAACAAATTCCTATTTTCTAAACATCATTGTCATTTCCTTTGGTTTTTTTATTTTACTCTGAATGTGGTGGTCATGGCTGGCCCATGGTGTCGTGGTTTTGGGGTTGGTTTTTTTTGGGGGGTGGGGGATGGTTGGGAGACCAGTATGACAAGGTTCGTCGCTACAGTGTCCTGTGGTGGGGGTGTGCCCCGAAAATGAGGTTTAAAACATCTTGTCCCCTTCTGATGAAGGACTCCATGGCTGGGGAGGTTGGTTGGGGTATTCGGAGGGTTGGTGGGGTTTTTTTCCTGTTTTGCTTCGTTTTCTGGCATCCAAGCAAGCTGGCCAAGGTTTCTGTTCCCCGTGCTGAAGCCACGCAGAGGCACCAGCTCCGCTCACGGGTGCCGGGGTCCCTGTGCTGCAGCTCGGGGACATGAAAGGGGCCCAAAAAAAAGGTGGTGGGAGGGAGAAGCTGCTTTCCTCTCCCACCCAAAGCCTCAGCTTGTGCTCGGCCCCCCCCAACGCCCAGCCTTGTGTCCGGCCAGCCGGGCCGTGCCTTCCCAGCCCCTTGCAGCCCTGGCGCCCCATCCTGGGTGGCCGCTGGCACCGGGGATGTCTCTGCACGGGAGCCCATCACCGGTGACACCTCGTCTGGCCCCCCGGCACTGCCCAGCGTGGTGAGGCGGGCGGCTGGCAGAGCGAGCAGTGCCGGGCT
>NW_010518569.1:0-2848 GCF_000687285.1 Phaethon lepturus
CCGGGAGCCGCCATCGGGTGGGCGGTGAGTGCTGTCTGCGTACACGGGGGAAGCGCGCAAGCAGAGTGGAAACAGCTCCTCCGGCACGCAGCAGCTTACCTCGAAAGCCCCCTTAGCTCTTGCCCATCAACAGCTCCCTCTGGGTCCTAGCAGAACAGGCGGGAGAGCCGCTCTCCCGGGGCAGATTTCTGGGCAGGGACCGTCGAGCAACAGCAGTGGTGTAGCAGAGGGCATCGGTATTTAGCGCAGCCAGCACTCATGGGCTCAGCTATGCTGGAAGACGAAATCTCTTGCTGCTCAGATACCCTCTTAGCCCACTGAGGATTCACGCCTCTTTGGGGCTGGGAAATCATAGGAAAAATATCAGGATTTTCTCTGCTCTCTTCCTTCTTGAGCTGATGTCTGCATTTACTAGTTTAAACATCTCCAGAAATGAAACCAGGGTGATAGCCAGTAAAAATAGAAGAGGAATGACAAGTTCCTGTTTTGACCCAAAGTCTGTTGAAGTAAATTAAAAAGCAGTCCTTTTCCTTCAATAGTTTGCAGATCAGGCCTCTGCACCCTGAATGGACTGAAAGATCTCACTAGTGAGATCTCACATCGCCAAAGCAAACACCACTAAGACCTAGTTCTGCTTCTGTGTTTCCTTCAGTGGGAAGGAAATTTCACTGCTATTGAAGGAGAAATTAGTCTTTTCATTTACAGCCTAATCTTCTGAAAAAGGAAAAGCGTCTGGCAACACCATCTTTTGAACAGCCATCTTCTGCAGGAGCACTTGAGAATGCTTGCCTTAAAGCAAATTGTACTTCAACGTTTGTGTACTAAGAGTTTGGGATAATCTGGCTGAAGCCTCCTTGACTTCAACAGAAACCTTTCCATTCACTTTAAAGAACTTTGAGGTGTGCCCTAATAATGCAACATTAGGAGGTTTCTGCTCCATTTTCCTGGAGGATGTACAATTTTATTTTTACAAAATGATTACAATTACATGGGCAAATAATGTTGTACTTCAGTAGAACAAAGAGAAATACCA
This sequence comes from Phaethon lepturus, assembly GCF_000687285.1. NCBI lineage: Eukaryota > Metazoa > Chordata > Aves > Phaethontiformes > Phaethontidae > Phaethon > Phaethon lepturus. The sequence continues at coordinate 1,034 of NW_010518569.1, forward strand.
CTGTGCTGCTGAGGAGGTTGAGTATCTCTGGAAAAGTTACTTTTCATTATATTTGTTTAAATTAACAAGAGGGAGATTACTTTAATTTCAAAGGGTTTATTAATGGCTAATAGCTCTCAGCTGTGATACAGTACAGAGAAAAGACAGATCATTTAAAAGTACATCATTCACTTTAAGAACTAAACCATCTTTAGAGTCTTGTCCCTGCTGCGCTGCTGCTTTTCTTTTTAACTACACCTATAATCATCTTTGGCTATCCTGACAGAAGGGATCTGTGTTTGTGGAATTTTCCACATTGCTTCTGCATGAACATGGGAGAATAAATCATGGTGCTTTAGTACGTGTATCATGTTCCCATGTTTTAGGTCTGAATATATCTATCTTATAAGCAGCCTGTCCAATTAAATGTGCCATCTGCAGGCACCTGGCCATACTGTATCAGTAACAGGGTTTATTCACTATGAAAAAAAGGTTTTAAACTTCTTTTCTACTGAGTTGACTGCAACTATGAGCCAAAGTAATAATCTGAATGTGATAGGGTGATTTTATCAAGAAAAACTGCAAGTATTACAAGTTTGCTCAAACTAGATATTTACATGCAAACCCCTGTACTATAAATTCTCCTTCTTTTCCGCACAGGCATTGCAAAGAAGCAATGCTCCGCATGCACCCCAGCCTCTGGGCTATTCCTTCCTGGCAAGTGAGAGTTTGGCCATCTGTATCCTCATCTCAAGTGCTGCTGAAAGAGAAGAGGCTATCTGGCACAGTGCAATACTGTGTCCCTCTCTCTCTCTGAGCCTATAGACAACTGCAACCTGAGAGAGCGAAGTTATCTTTAAAATACTCTCAAGCCATTCCTCCTGCCTAAAATGAGGCTCAGGGGAGGAATGCTGTATCAAGACCATCACTCCAGGGAAGTTATCTTTTGTTTAGACAACACTAAATGAGATTGGTGTTATATTTATCAGTGCAATAAACTGTTTCTAAGGTACCCGTCATTTAGTTTCCAAGATCTAGTACTGCTTTTATCCTTCTCTAAAGTGATCCACAAGATGGAATTTAACAAGAAAAGAGAAGCTATGGAGGCTTTGTAGTAGAAAGTCTATAAAAAAATCTCCCATATAGTAAATAGAAAATGAATAAAGAAGGAAATATTTCCAAATTTTGAGGAGTAATTGCAGGCCACAGAGGGGAATAAATAAACAGAAAAAGACGTAGGGTTCCTTCAAAGAAGGAAGTATGCATAGTTAAGCCTTACTTCTCCGCTCTCCCCCCCCCACCACCCCGAAAATAATGCCAGAACTATTACAGGTTTAGCTAAGCCTACATGGGCAAAATTCTGCCTCAATTTGTAAGCAATCGTCCAGCTGTTACGACAAATACAAGCAATCTAAGATTGTGCATCGCTTTTTTATTTTAAAACATGATCTTCAACAGCCTATCTGGAAGTTACTTGGTCACCAGTAAAGCTAGTCTGATTCATGGCAGATATTCCTTTTTCATGTGTTGGTACTGATCAGTAAGAGTATTTGGGACTCCTTGAAGCAGATCGTTTGCCTCTTTCCAAAGGAGGAGGGACAAGGCTAATGAGAAAATGTACTAATGATAAAATTCTTGTGTAGTTCAAATGAGGCACAGCAAAACCCCTATAGTACTTTTGCTCTGCATAGCATGTTTCTCCTCAGAGAGGCTGCAAGGCAGGAAGCTACATGCCTGTAAACAGGCTTTTTGTATACAGGTTGTGCATGTAACCTCCATCTGTGTCCTGTGCTCAGTAACCTCATGCTCCCACTGGGCTAATCCAGCTCCTGCTGA
>NW_010518569.1:2861-20338 GCF_000687285.1 Phaethon lepturus
CTGTACACACATGCCTGGTCTGCTGAGCACAGAAAGGTGCTTCCAGCTGAGGTGCAGAAATTTTACCTGGAATTACATCCTCCAAACCCCTATCTTGGAGGCTGGTACAAGAGGATTTTCTCCTTTTATAAACACATCTACAGTGGATGGAACACAGCTTTCCCAACAACACAGCTATCTCTGTGGTCTGTAGAGCTCGCTTAATCCCAGAAGAAGGCTTAAATTGGAGATTAAGACCAAGAAAGATGAAATTTGAAACAATTTCACAACATTTTAATGGATTTCCAATTAGTTTTACTTAGTAAACATTTGACTAGTTCCCATTTTTAAAGCTTCTGCTGCTGAAATGCACAGCACACATTAGACAACCTGTGCCTCAAGCACAGCTGAGAACTTTTCACTGTAGCCCAAGCATTCAACTGGGGATGGGTGCTTGTTGTATGCTAACAAGCTTGGGCTGAGCTTAAATGTGAGCAGAGGTTTTAGCTGATGTTCTTTGCTGGAAGAGGAGCTCCCCTTGCTCATTGCTATTCAAAGGTAACACTATCTGAGGTTGTTTCATGTTGTTTTCAGTACAGTTGCTGTCCGTTAGTAGTTACCCAGATTTAGGCAGTTGCAGTATGTGATTCAGACAAATCGTATGTCCCTGTGACAGCAACAGATGATTTCATAACTGGTTTGAGCTTACTGAGATAACATCTGTGCCTAAGAAACACTGAGTGTCCCCCAAGGTACTAGGATGTTGCTGAAGATCAACCTGGTTTAATATACACAGGCAGGGCTGAGGTGGTCAAAAAGAGAGAGGAAGGAATGAAGCTGAGTTGTTGAAAATCCCATAAGATGTAGCACAACTGAAGCCAGACCAAATGATACTGGATGTATATCATGTGTAATGAACAGGATGAAAGAGTTTCTTCTTCTGACAACCTCTTGTAACTATGAGCTCTTATGCTAGAAAGAAATTACTGCTAAAACACATAGCAAGGCAGAAGCAAAGAGATATGAAAGCTGTAAGCGACAATGTCTTGCTCTAATAAGTGATGAGTTGCCTAGGAACAGAGCAGAGAATGGTGACCTGACTGTATGATAAATTGACTGTGAATGTCTCCTGTCACCAAGTCATCAAGGCTGGGAAGGGAACTTGCTCTCGTAGGTGCCCACAGCCAGCTTTGCATTCCTTTAGGGCAGCAAGGTGGCAGAATGAGACCTCCCTTGGGGTGAGACAAGGGAGGAGGGAAATGCATGGACACATCAGATGCAAAGTAGGAGGACAAATATAAGTATGAAATAAGTGGGGAGAAAAGTTACATGTTATTTAACCTGTTGTGGTGCTGCAATGCAAGGAGTGGTTTTAGGGTTTGGTTTTTTTATGTTGTCATATCATATATTCAGGGCACCATTCCTGAGATTTTTATCACAACAACTGCTTGTTCTGCCAAGAGAGAGTCCATGAAACAGTTTGAGTTTTAAATAACATTTTTTTCTGTCTAAAATGAAAATTTGCTAATATTTATCAAAAAGAATAAAAAGAATGTAGGTATAGCAGCTGCTGAACGTTAAAGATTTTTGAAAATTAGTATAAAGTCTCTAAAAAAATTTATTTTCTGTTTTCTTGCAAATATGCTAGTAGATGTTTGGACATGTTACACTGGACATTGTGCCTTTAGCAAGCAACTAGAAGCAGTATTTGTTACAGCAATTGCATTTAAGTGGCACTTCAAACTTTGTAAATTCTGCATTCTTCTGTTTTACCACTAGGTGTGAGTGTTGAAGCTTTTTCGGTTGGCAGTAATGCTACCGTGTGTCCTGTTGAATTCCCAGTCACCTAAGCAATTCCCAGCTGAACTGTGATGACTCTCCAGTGTGCAAATGGGAAATCATTCCATGACACAGCACCCACCTGCCAAGCAGAATACCCCAGCTGCACGTGGAACTCCTGTTCTTGCACCCCTTTTGCCAGTTGTACATGCATGTACTGGGGAGTAGGGGGTCCCTGGTGCACAGTTTTGTGCGACTTTTGCAGAGATGAGGAGCCCAGAGTTGGAATTCGAAGGGCAAACATCACTGGGGGATCTCAGAGGATTTCAGCAACTAATTGCAGGAGACTGGTGTGGAGAAGGGAGCCTATTCTGCTTGAATGGAAAAGATGGGCAATACCACATGTTTATCAGGAGAGAGGACAGATAGGGAGCGAAGGTCTGGGGACAAGAACTGGTGCAGCAGTGGGTCAGAACAGGCTCACCAGGCAGCAAATATTCATCTCACTCCGAGGTTGCTTAGCACAGGCACATTCAGTCATTGAGGGGAAAGATAGCGGAAAAGAAGTATAGTATGATGTGCCTAGAGCCGGTACCCCTTTTGAATCCCCAAGAAAAGTCCTAGGAAAGAATGGCCTTATGGATGCATAAGCTGTCAAAAATACTACTACAATTAAATATCAGTAATTGCAAATTTATTGCATAATTTAAGAAAATCTTGCACAACTAAAAGATAAAAAGTAGGCATTAGCCTCCAAGCAGCAATATATTTAAATATTTAAATGAAATTCCTTTACACAAGAGAGAAACTGCTATTTCTAACATGAAGGCAAATCTCTATTGTGAGGTTAAGAACGGTAAAAAATAACCAGCACATTTTGCTTCAGTTTCAAATGTCAGGTGTTAAATTGGGAAAATTTGCATCTGGCCAAATAAGCCGCAGTTTGGCCCCACTCTTTTGTGCCAGTCAGGTGTGCCGCCTGCTATGCAGAGAGAGGGGAATGAGTGAGCGGTGGTGATGTGCCCAGAAAGGGGACCCTTCCTCTCTCCTTGTGCTTTCAGGCAGCGTTACTGTCTGAATTATAAAGCCTCTCTCTGATCCCGCAGGAGAGAAGGCTTTTGCACATCTTATTAAGGTGTCACTAGGTTGAGGCATGATCTAGTCCAAGATCATACCTGGGTTTCTTCTATGGGACTGTTCCAAATGACATCTAATATTTAACCATAATTGAGACATTTAGAAGCAAACATGTTTAGACTAACGGATGTTTTAGATCAGCTACTCCCCCCATTTTCTAGCAGTGTATCACTTTTAACTCCATGTAGTTTAAAAATTAACATCAGATTTTTGTTTCGTTTGGCTTTCTTAACCCATAGGTAAAACTTTTGGTCACAGATCCATCCCGTTAAACTTTACAAGGATGATGGCCATTTTTCATAGGAGCTCAGATGATCCCGAAGTCTCTCTTAAGCACTGGAACCGAAAGGGTCCCTACACCTTATATTAGGACATGTCACCATACAGCAATCTTTTGTAAACTTTCAATAAATCCACTAGAGTTCTGAGTTCAAGTAAATACTATCCTACCATGGAGATACAAAGTACAGAAATAGGAGGTGAATTTCAGCAACCTGAACATCAGGCTGAAATAATACGCCAAAATATGATACAATGTAGGTCAAAACATAATATATATTCCTGTACATAATGAGACCACTCACTAAACATAACATTTTTAGCATCTGAATAGAAAATAAATTAATAGAGAAAACTTCTGTTTCAGGAAAGGGTGAGTACAATGCAGGAGATGGATATTTTTAACTCAGCACTGTTTAAGTGGGAGGGGTTACTAACAAGCAAAACTGCATGTTAATAGCCCAAAACATGGTCATGGTCATTTGTATATGTAATTATGGGATCAGAAACTCACAAATATACCTCTTGGCAGTGCGGCAGACTTCATCCACCCACTTGCCTTGTGATGACTGAGAAAAAAAGACACAGTTTTCACGCTTCCCCCCATTTGGTTGGGCACGATCCCAGTTGAAGTATTGTAGAGCCATGCCATTGACATCAACAAATTTCCCTTCATCTATCATGTCATTGATACCCAACCAAAACTCAGACACTCTAGGCATACTTTTCTTGCCATAATCTTGAAGAATGTTTGTTTCATCATTATTCCTTGGGATAGCCAGTGTCCCTCCCTTGGCTATGCAGTCTTCGTTGGCTTCATGAAAATGTTTGGTGCCTTCTGATATGAGGTAGCACTTCTTATGGGCCTTTGTCCCACGAAGACAGACTGTGAATAGATATTGGTTTGCATGTTCAGTAAAAGCTTGGGCTATAGCTTTGAATAATGTTTCCTAAAACTGTAACTTTCTAAAGGTATGTTGGGAATTAAGCAGGCAAGTCCCTCAGCAAGTGAAAGGCTCTTGCCGCCACAGAGTGGGCCTGAAAGTAGCAGTAAAGTTAGTCTTCCCTGCTATTCCTTCTGTTCATGTAGGACCTTGTATGTAGCCAGCATGTTAGTGTGCCTTTGGGAAGTCTGAACAGACTGCTCATAGGCACTCTGCAAAGCACCTTGGACTACAAGGGATGGCCAAAAGCAGAGCATCCTCTCGTAGATGTTCCAGAGAAGAGGCACTTAAGAGGAAGGACAGGCAAAGCTGTGATCTTAACACCATAAATTGCTTTGGAGAACCTTTCCTGTGTTTATGCTGATAAACCTCAGGCCTGATTTTGAGCCCCAGATTCCCTCCAGCAATGTAAATCTCTCAAGAATTTTTTTAATTTTGCTGTTTCAGAATGCTAAAATATAAGCCAGGCCTGTTGTCAGTGTATCTTATGTCTTCTTTTAGCAAATAGTCCTGCTTTCACACATTTCTACCTTATTTCATCAGTCTTAAAACTGATGGAATGGATGAGGTATGGATGTTTGTATTGTTGGCAGATATGAGTTGGTCATCAGGAAATCTATACTTGGCTTTATAGTAAAGAAACAGACCTAAAGGACTTTTCATATTTATGATATTTAAGTGCCAAAGAAAAGTAAAGTTTTATGCATTAACTAAGCCTAGTTCCTAGCAAACAAAGGCAGGACAGAAAAGTGCTATTTTAAATGTGTCCTCACCATAAAAATATTGATTTGAAATTCATAATGCAAATCTCTGTCTGGATGATTGATAAAAGTATGTTTCCACCCGTAGAAGAGTACACTTTCGCCTGTTTAGTTCTTAATTTCTGGTCTTTCCAGCAAAGTCTATCCCTTCAAACTCTAAATTCAAATGAGGTAAAATGACTTCAATCTAACAGTGCTTTTTCAAAGTGTAAACTTATTACTGAGCTTGCATGACAATCTGAACCGAATAATCTAAACATTTGCATTTATAAATATGTTTGCTTTTAGTTCTACTGGAACATACCAGGGAAGTCTTGATGTAAAGTCCAAATGTACTAGAACATTAATTTGGCATAGCTATATAACTGGAATTGCCTTGCAGAACTGCTGTCAGGGTTCTTCCAGCCCAAGATCTGTGTGGGCAGGCTTGCAGGAGTGAATCCTTAAACTTTGTTTTCCAGCTCTCCTAATGCAGATATGTGAAAAACTGATTCTCCCAAGAAAAATAGGAGAACCGTCCTTGAGGGAGCATTCCTTCTGAGCTGACAAAGGTAGCAAGGGCCTGGAATAAACTCCTGTAAGAACTACTTTTAGAATCCTGCATGTCACTACATCCAGATTATTTCATTTATTGCTTAAGCTCATCTTGTTCTTATATTAGAAATATGTCATGAAACAATATGAACATATTCTGTCCTGACATTTTCTATAATCTGCTTCTAATTCCTGTCATCTGTTCTTGTAAAAAAGTAATTATGTATCCCATCAACAGGATATAGAAATCCACTTTGGACCATATCCTATATGTCTGAGATTTTTAGTATTTCCAGTCGTGGTATTCATTGTATTCCTTAGCTGCATTTTCAGGGTCATCATTTTATACTAGGACTTGTCCTTTAAATTTTATCCTTTCCAACTGCTAATGGCCAAAGAAGAGTAATGAACATATTTGCTAAATGTTGAATTCTTTAACAAATTTATATTCATGGGAAAGAGCAGAGACTTCTTATCTACTTCAGCAATGCTGCAGTAATGATGGAGACTGTCCCTCTTTAGGGAGAAAGTATGTGCTGCTAAATGGTGTGTAGCAACATTTCATGGTATGTAGAAAGGAGGCCTAGGGAATTCAAGCAAAGGAAGAAATCAGATTGTAATATGTGTCTTGTAAATGTCCATATACTAAAAAAGCAGCTGCTTTTTCAAATATCATAAGGTCATTAATAAATACAGATAGAGCCGGAGGGGTCATAGTTCTCTTTTTGCCAAATTTGGAATCCAATTGAATAGTGTGGTTTCTGAATTTAGAATATAGCTCAAAATAAGTTTTGAGGATAGAAAATCTCCTGGCTCTGGCTTCATTTCTAAGCCACTGCATGCTTACTCTCTTATTCTGGAAGCAATACAAGAACTACTTTTAAACAAGAGTTACTTGTCTAGCACATGATCCCTCTTTTAAGAAACTTCTAAAGTCTTCTTATAAGAAATCTAAAATGAAAATATTTTGTAAAGCTCAAAAAGCTCTGTATGACCCAAGATGTAAAACAGGACAACCCAGATGTTACCATCCCTAGGGAAAATATGTTCTGTTTCATATGAATGATGTAATTTCCTATGTAGTGTCCTCTTGTACATGTCTAAACGCCAAGTTTTGTGTCAACAGCTGTGAAAAAGCACAACTGTCTAGTAGGTACATGTGTATTTACCAGTCTTATTTTGTTTGGAAATTTCCATCTGCCTATTTAAATACCTAAAGGACTCTGCACATTGATGAGGAATATTTCTGAACTCACAGTGGGTATTACTTTGAAGTTTTATGGCAACATTCATATTTTAATGTCGCAATCTGCACACATTAAAAAGGCTCAGTCCTTTTAGTTTCCATTTGGGGGTATTCTGAGCCTTTTCCATGAATATTTTTGCTTTGATAGTTAGCCCATGTTCATATCAAAGCTTGGTACCTAACTCATTGACCGTCTAAACTCTTAAACCCAGCAACCCTCATTGTGTTGCCTTTGATTATACCTAAGAATCACAGCTTGGGGTTGTGCATAGCAAAGGCAAAAGCAGTTCTTGCTCCAGATTAATTCTTGTTCTTAGTGAAGAATCGTCACTTCTATGCTATTAGTTCAGTCTTGATTTTACTTGAATTCTTTCTTCAACATTTGTCTCACCATTACAGTTATGGCTTACCATGCTCTTAAGGACTTGTATTGCTCAGTCACAAATCCTCATTAAAGAGAAGGATGGGAGTGAAGGAGAGAGGAAAGGCAGTGATAAGTTTTGGAAGCCATTGACCAGTGTAAGTTGCTTTACCTGTCTGAAGTGCCTGCATTTCTTTCAGAGCATTTACTTCTCGCCACAATTTGTCAATCTGGGTCTTTAGGTCATCTTTTTCTTAAATAAAAGAAATACAGAGAAATTAACACATATGCATATAAAATTTTTTTTTTAATTATATGTTAAAAGCTGTTTCAAAATATCATGGCTTTCTGCATTGAGACATATTTTGATTTCTTTTGAAGATTTTTTTCCTTGATGAAAGGATTCCTGTAGGGTTCCTATTAAAAACAGGAGGAACCCACTTTACCTTTCATCCTCATAGTTTAAATCTCATTTTCAGCTGGACTGTATCCTAGTAACTGTTTGCAGTTAATAATTATTTAGTGTGCCAGTATCTAATTTGCAGCAAAATTTGCCTATTTACTTTTGAACCTCTATACCATGGTGTATATATATGGCATACAAAATAATAGCAGGACACAAGTTGTGTTTATTCAAAGAAATGTTATTTCTGTGACAGCTAATATAATCCAACTTCACAGTCTGAATGTATGCAGACAAGCTTGCTGAGCTGCAATTTCCCCTCACCAGGAGGAGCCTTCCTCTCTCCATCAGTACAGAGAGGGCCTGGTGACACGAATGACACAAATTCAGTCTGAATCACCATTTTGTAGCACCAAGACGATGGTGGGACAAGAAAAGCTAATTTGCATATAACTCGACTTTCATGGTCTCTCTTCCATTCTTTTTTCTTAATCATTATAATATTCCACCACCATCAGACAACTAGCAGGCATGTTTCCATTGCAGAAGATGACAATTTGATTGCATTAGTAACCAGACCTTCCAGAAGCCACAGTAATGCACATGAGGATTAAATAAGCTCTCTCACATGTAGCACAACTAACAAAACCACAGTTCCTACAGATCTGTGTAACATCACCTAATCCTCCAGCTGCACCCCAGGAAGCTCATCTCTTCTCCATATTCCCTACTGCCTGTGGGGATAACCCCAGCTGTCCTTCGTGACTCCCTGGTTCCCCATGGCAGGACTCCCAGTTCCTCAATCCATGCTCTTCCCTGAGATTCCCAGTTCACAGTAGCCTCTCCATGTCCCCTGTCCGCTTCAAAAGAGGCAAAAAGCAGAACAAGCTGAGCTCCTGATGCAACCTTTTCACTAATGCAGAGCTCTTCCCCCCCCCCCGCCCCTTTCCCCCATCGTCATTCTGAATTTCATAAAATATTGGGAAATTTATCCTCAAGATCTCCATTCCTCTGCAAAATTGTTTCAAGTTCAAAAGCAGTGGAAGGTTGACAGACAAAACGTGCTGGCAAAACAAATGTATAAGCAGCCTGTCTTTAGGACACCAAGCTAAAAACTGCATGTAAAAGGTTCAAAAGGAGAAGGAAGTATATATAACTGTATAGCTCCAAAGCAGTGTAATCATGTGGTACAATGGCTTTATCAAAGCTGTGGGTTTTTTCATTGACTAGGAGTTTAAATATTTGCTATTAGTGTAACCTCCATCATACCCTCTTTTATTAGAAATAAGTCTTTAAATTAAATACACAGGCATTTCCAAGCAACATTAAGTGTTTTTCGATTTGCTCTGTAAGCTTTGCTCTGGGAATATGTGCTTTATCTTTTTCTGCGAATTCTTCTTCATTCATTTGACTTGCCATTTCACAGTACTTGTCACGCAGGTAAAGTTATATTCCACAAATATTAGACAAACATTCTGTTAAAATTAGGAAATGGTACAAAAATCAGAACAATAAACCTTGGAGAGTGAATATTTTATTCTGCTCTCTTTCACCGTATGTACATGAATTTCCATTCTTCTGATTTTAGTCAATATAACTACATAACAGGGAATGATTGGCCAGAATCCTCTCAGCTGTATCTCTGAGTCCTAAATAATATTGACAGAGATTAATAGGTATAACAAAGCAATATATTTACAACAGTTACACAGCTCTATTTCCATAACTCATTCTGCCACCTTATTTTTAGCTTTGCTAACTCACATAAAAATATTTTAAAGACAGATATAATATAGACTCAACTGTCCTTTGTAATAAGCATTTGTATCATGTTAGTTTCTGGTTTATGCAATGGTATTTAAGTACATAGTAAACTTGCATAAGCTTCTATCCCTCCTCCCAGTTAAAACCCAGTACCTTTCACTCTACGTTTGCTGTGCTTTCTGGCTTTGAATTTGGCAGCCTGGCTGATGGTCTGATCCAGCAGTAGTATGCTTATGAGTAGAAAAATCATAAGTCCAGTTTGTGCCATGTCTCTTCTTCAGAACTTAACAAGAAGCTTCAAGAGATTCTCTTTAGCAGCTCTGAGAGCAAGTCACATAGACACATCTCAATAGGAGCTGACTGAGGTCAGTTTTATAAAAGTGTAGTGATAGGGTTGGCTGTAATCCTTGCTTACGAAATGTGTTTAATACTTAATCTGGCTGTAGCATAAGGCACCTCCTTGTTCTCACTTCTCATCTAAAATTCCTATTGCTGTTTTGACTTCAGCTGGGACAGGTTGCTTTTACAGAGGCTGTACCAACACTGAGCAGTGCACTGATTGCTACTAACGAGCGCCACATCTCCTGTTTTATCTTTGAAGACAAAATGTATGGAAAAGCAGATGGATGCTCAAAAACACCTCGTGCAATGCCAGCTTCAAGGAGGGGTAGCCAAAAGATTTCTACAAATATAACAGGCTCACCCAGCATGGCTTTGACCCAAGCTGGCTAAGTCATGACAATGGTCATGATCTCATTTACATTGAAACAAAAAGAGAATTTACTCACTCCTGAGTAAACACAAACATTGCAGCTACACACACATATATACACACACACCCCAACTTCACATCATGTGAGGAGTACATTTCTTAGGTATTTATTAACTCTTCATAAATTAAGAGATATGACTGCATTTCTGATTAAGAACAGCATGGGCTATCATCAGGGTCTAGTCAGGGGAACAAAAGATAGCAATACTCTTCCAAAGGTTCCCAAGTCTTGACTGTATGGTTAGAGGAAGAGGTGCTGCTCTCAGTAAAGCACAAGATGCTTGAAGCAGGAGTGTCTCTACTCTGGAGAGCTCTCTGCATTTGGATCTCTTTCATTTGCCCTTGGGCTCTGTTGAGTTTTGTGGAGCTGCTATAAGTAGTATACTTTAATTGGGATTGCTATAAGTAGTAGAACCTCTCACTGGTTTTGGTGAACAAATGAAATTGCCACAATAATGTGCCCATCCATCACACTTCCCCCCCCCCCTAGTAAGAGAGGGTTTATTTAAAACATTGACACTGAAGTCATCACTGACTGCTGGGGTGCTGGCAGGCGCAGTTCATGCCTCCCAGAGTTGTTGTTCCAGACATCTCTCTGATGTCTCTGCCTTGGTTACATTCTGATCAGGTTGCCAGATTTTTTCAGAACTATTACAGCAAGAGATATATTACTTTATTAAATGAAAGCTGAGAATTAGGGTTGTGCTGTTATACTACATGAATGCATGCTTTTTCCAGCCCCCACATACAGTCTAAAAGCACTTCAGTACTTATAATGTAAAACACACCTACACCATCTGTTTTGGATACCTTTAAACAACTAGCTGTATTCTAATAATCTCTAACTAGTAAGCATCTATTAACCATTAGTTAATAAACTTTTCATAAATATATCCTGATAGGATAAAACTTCATTTCGGTGGTCCTGCTTCAAAATATAAGTATGTTACATTGTGTAGGGAATGCTAGGTCCTAAGTGTTATTATGGACTGTAGCACACCAGAGATGGTTATTACAGGCCCCCCTCCCCCGGACTTTAACAAATCACTCACACAGTCGCACATTTCAGTACAGTTAAATGTGGAAAAAGCTCTCATTCCAACTAGCACACCAGAAACTGAAATGTGAGCTGTCAGAGAATAAAACAAGAAGCTTTGTAAGGCTCTAGTTCAAGATTTAATCTGTCATTTAGAACTAACCCTAAATTCAGGGTTGATCTATATTTTATCCCAGTAATATTGGGGCATCAATGTAAGTTAATTAAGGGCAGGCAGCTGAATCAATAGCTGCCTCCAGTGAGTTTTTCACTTGGTCCTTTCTCAGAAGTTGTGGAATTGCACATGAAGCTGTTCCTGAACCACTGCAACTTGTAGCCTGACACATTAAACTAGTGCTAATTTTGGGTTACCTCAGTAAAGGAGCTGTAAGCCCCTGGAGCTGTTTCACGTGGGGCTTAGCTGTCCCACAGGCTCTGAGAGGATCATAGCTGGGGTCAGCAAGCATTTTAGTGTGTGTGTTTGAGGACTCAGTACCAGAAAGTATTTGTTCCTGCTCCTAGGAACTTGAGTTTTCTAACACAAGCTTTCTTTTCTTTCTGTGAAATGAGTCTGACAGAAAAAGATTTGTACTCTACTGAGGCAAGCACACAAGTCACTAGAAATGGAGGTATAAAGAAAACATAGATTTGGTATTCTGAGAGTTCTTGGCCAAGAGGCTGAGTAAAAACCTGTCCTTTTTGAAGTATGCCATGTTATGGCCTTTTAAGAATGGATTGAAACTCTGTTTTGAAAGCTTCATTACTCTCCTTCAGTAGTGTCTTTGAGCATTTTACCAGTCTGCAAGTAGCTCAGCTGGACTTCACTCCTAAAACCTGAATCGCAAAGCTGTCCATGCAGCTACTGTGAGAGGCCACAGGGTATAGAGTCTTGTTTGTCTAGAATTTGTCTGGAGTACCTGAGAAATAGGTTTCACACTTATGATTAATCTGTACCAACTGGTGAAGCAAGTTTAACTTCTTGTATACGGTGTGTGGGCGGGAGAGTCAGAGAAAAGTCAAAATGTTTGCTGAGAAGACATAAACTCCCAGTGCTACTGTGAGGAAGCAGGAAATGGAACCACATAGAAGGTCTAGAGCCTTGCTGAAGTGACTGACTGCTCTGTGTATGGTCTTGAAACCAGCATTACAATGTCATTTAGAGTTGTAATTTTTCTTTTACTAGTATAGTTATAGTAATATAATACAGCCCTATATACGTATGTATAGGTGTATTTTTTCCTGGGGCAAATTATTCCTCTTTCCATATCAGAACGCGCTATATAAGTATAAATAGCCTCATACCTTTAAAGCTACATCCAGACTAGGATGGGATTGCGCTTTTTTATTTACACCAATATAGATGAACTTCTGCATACAGATAAAATCATAGTTTCTCTTGAAGTGCTTAGTTCACTTCAAAGCACTCTTGAAGTGCTTTGTTTGGTAAGAAACATCTTGCAAAAGCCATAGCTGCTGTACTGTACAGGCGCCTGATTTTATGGCTCCCGTCTCCCCACCTCATTCCGTTTGCTTTCAGACAACTGAACCATTCAGAGCATAAGCATCCTTTGGTAAAAGGTTTATTTCAGTTTCTCCACAGAGGCTCTTCAAGGTAAAAAGTCTATTCCCTTTGGAGACAGTTCTACCTTTATATGTTCCTGCAAACTGGCTCAAAAAAACTCTTCATACAGTTGTTTTTTCCTCTCCATTCTCAGCCATCACTGGGTTTATGGAAAGAACATGCAATTGGGCACAGAGTATGAGAAGTCAGTGTGAGATGAGGACTGGATACTGGGCTGAGATCCTGAAATAGGTCTGGCTGCAGAAACCATTTCCTGTTGTGTGGAGTAAGATCCTATGCGGGGAGATCGATGTCCCTTACTTATCTCCTGAGGTAGCAGAGCTACAAATAAAACATTACTTGTAAAAAATAGCTTTCAAGAAAACTAATGCTTTGGTCTGAAAAGCAAACTGCTCACATATTGCTAGTAGACTGGCTATGTTTTACTAAGATATACAGCCCCCTCCGCGCTTCAGAGCTGACTGTGTTGCAGCATGTTTGACCAAATGGGAAACTGATGGGCTGTATCTGCTACCGAAATCATAGCAAACTTCTCCCCCCGCAGCCCCCAGCATTTCAGTTATGGAAATGCTCAGCATAGGATTCGGAAAAAAAGCTTGTATGTGGGGGACTATTTACCCCTTCTACTGAGAGTATAAAGAGAAAATGAAAACTGATCAGAGCTGTTGCCAGGCTAAGGAATTTCAAGTGGGGCAATCTGAAAAGCCAGTATAGCCAACAGAAGTAGGTAACACAAAGGTTAGTAAAAGGTTTATCACCTCCCATACATCAGTAATTATGACTGTCTTGGGTAATAAATGGGATCCACTGGTTGATTTTCATGTGTTTCAATTAAATGTAACAAATTTTGCAAATTCTGCTACTCACGGATTATATCATGCTTGGAAAATTACTGCATACTTGGTTTCTTTCGCCTTGAAAAGTCTTGTGAAGTCTTTCTTAAGGATTTGATCGCAGTCCAACCAGGTATGAGGTGGGATTATGGCTGACAACCCAACACCAAAGTTATTTTGGGGAAATTTGTGCAAACAAACTGTGTTTAGAAAAGGGAAGGGCTAACCTTATGGTATGTGAGTTTCTGTGAAACTTATTAATGATATTTTGGGTTTTTGTAATAAGTTCAAGATTTTTCCTGTCATGCTAATTTGCCCTTTTGGAAGGAAATTTTCTGGCTACAAGTGTTCTGCTCTATTAGAATTAAATGAGGTTCCAGGTTTATTGCAAAATGAGGCTGCCCAGCAGTGACCTGTACAGAAGGTCACTGAGTATTGAAATTAGGGCATTCATGTCTTATTTAGATATGTGATGCTGCTATTCCAAATGCCTCACCTTGGCACTGCAGCACTGATAATGGGATTGATCAAGAAATAGGATTCTTGAGGTGGTATTTTCAGTTCCAAATTTAGCTGTTATTACCTACAGGTCAGGTGCTTTTCACTTCCTGTCCTGTAAATACAAGCTTCAAAAAATGAAGAAATTTGAGATATAAATAATGTATATGTACTGAAAAGATTAATCAGGGCGGTATTTTGAGCTTCCAGAGTAAGCAATTTTTGTATCTCTTATTTGGGGTCTTTGTCACAACATCATCTCACAGCTTCATCTTAGCAAACAGAGAAGAGGGCAAACAATTTGCAAGAGGCAGCAGAAAGACTTGTGTTACATCTATCACACATGTTTAAAGCAAATCTCATAATCTTGTCTATGTGACCAAACTCTCTCACCTGTACTCCTTTCATTCTCTTGCAATGGCAGGGAATATAGATTATAGGTTGTAAAGCTGAGAAAATACTGTTTATCAAAGTCAGAACAGATTCAGAATTCAGAAGAGATTCACCAAATCTACATGAAGCAATGTTAGCAAAGCCATTGTATGCTTTTTTTTTGATTACCTATCCAAAGCAACTCTGCACTCATAAAGTTGCCTTCTTACAGGGTTCAGATATCTCAAAGGAATGGCACAGTTGCCAAATCCTTTTTACTTCAGGCCTTTAGCTGAAAAAATAAGTAGGTGCTGAGTGTTTTGCTGACTGTCATTGCCTATTTCTTTAGGCAGGAAGGAACTCAAAGAAATAGCTATTTATTTAGACATGACTGTTTTGATGGCTATGTGAAATGTCCAAAGAGAACAAACCATAATCCCCCTCAAAACAGACTTCTTTTCTGATCAGCTGACTCTGTCATGTCTAAAGATAAAGGACTTTAGGAGAAAATTTAAAGCCATTTCTTTGCAGTCCAGGTGCAAATAGAGTTGAACGGGGTCTTTTAAACTGTTACTCCTGTGGACTTGGCAGAGTTTCTATGTTGGGAATTACTGGCAGCAGCTCAGCTTGTTTAGGCCTCGGGATGCATGTGAGAATGTGTCTCTCTTTCTCTTTTGTAAACAGAAATTACCTGTTGTGTTAATTTTTCTCCTGTAATGTGTGCTGCCTCTTTTCCTTCCTGGAAATGATTTGAAAATATCCTGAGCATTTAGTTCCCCACTTAAAATATTTTATTTTTGATCATCACAGCCTCCCTAATATGAGGTTTTCCAGCTTCACATTAACACGATCTTAATAGGTTCTGCTCATCCTTCCATATGGCAGACAAAATGATTTGGACAAAGCCTTGATTTAGGCACTCTGAAGCTCTCCAGACAGTCTGAATTGCACATTCACAGGCTCACGGCAGGTTACCAACAGTGCAGCTTTGCGTATTGCCAGTAGGGCTGGCCAGAGCGAGGATTACTTTTTGGATTGTGTAGATGTTTGTAGGGTTTTCCTATACCAGATGGAAAATCAGACCTGTTCAGGAGTATGATCATGTGTCCCTTTGGTGGCTGCATTTCACTGAGGACTCAAAGGTTCTCTTCAAGGGCTGGGCATTCTATTTTGCCAACCCAGAAATTTGAGTTCCCACCTCAGGTACAGCCATATGACCTTTGAGGTCCCTAACTTCTGTGCCATGGCCCTCAGAGAGGGCTCTGAGACACCCAGCTGATGTGGCTGTCCACTGACAAGGAGATGCTTCAGTTGGGGGCTGCCAGCCTGGCTTGGGGCAAGAAGCCAAACCACGGCCCTGTAGTTAAGGCTGACACAGGATCTGCAAACAGCTGACCCTGTTTTACCATGTCTTGGAAGCAGCACTACCCCCATGCACAGGCATAATCAGCTCATGCACCAGGCCCCAGGGTTGGAAAACATGTGATGTGATCCAAGTAAAACACCATTCTCTAAAATTTAAAGGAAGTTTTTAGCTGGGAAAGGGGCAGCTGGGGGCAGTGCCTAGCTCCTACCTAGCAAGTTCCTACCTAGCAAGCTTTACCACCACACACCCTGCACATCCCTGACACCATGGCGGGATAAAAGTGAAAATCACACATCACCTACTGGATGCTGAGGGTGGAAAAGAAAAAATAACCTTTATCAGTGCAATTTTCTTTAGCAGCCCTATATGTCTATTGAGAAGTAACACTCGGTTCTGGGAATGCTGCCCTCTCGTGAGGGTCAGCAGTGGAACATTCCCTCCCATCTTCAGCTATCCTACCCTTAAAGCTGTTTTGATGATACACAGATGAATTATATGCTGTTACTGTATTAGGTGTTGCTGTCCCTAAAATTTTCCTGATTACAACACAGAAATTTGTGAGGGCTTTTTCGAAGTCTTGGTTACTTCTCCCTGCTGCATTCTAGCTTGGGCAGAAAGAACCGTGATGAGGTAACACAGCATCTGCCTTTCCTGCTAGCTTCTGTCTTTAAGGATTTGAAATCTTAGTACATGCCTTGGGTGGGTATTGTAGCCAGACTAGCATGGCCTCCAGTGCAAACTAGAAAAACACATATTTACCTATCTTTTCTGATATGTTCTGTAGCTTGTTTGCTGATAGCGCTCAAGCTGTCTAGTATAAAGCCAGCTTGTTAATGTCTATATAAAACACACTCACTGCACTGTCTACACTGTCTATGCAGACAGATCCTGGCTGAGCTGCTGGCAATATTTCATGAGTATTAGTCTTTCAGAAATTGTGGGATGTGCCAGCTCCTGCACTACGTGGTTGGGAGGAAAAAACCCCAGATTTTTTTAATGAAATGTTGAAGGGATGAGCAAGAGGGTAGCTGCAGATACACCTGAGAGGGTGCACTCATCTGCAGCTTAGGGAAATTTCAGAAGCAGGGGTTATGGGTCTGCCCATGGCATTCTTTGTGAATCAGAACTGAAGGAATTCACATTATAACATTGTAACTAGCTAAAAGTGGCTGTTGGTTGTGAAAAGGGGGATACAAATCCCCACTTCTCATCTTCCTTTCTTCCTGAAAAATGAGATTCCTCTGGTAGAGTTGGGGGATGCCGTAAAACATGTGTTTCTCTGTGCACTGCTTGGGCTATGTGTGAATCTTATGTCATGCTCCCAGATCATTGTCCATCTTCCATGTATTTCCAGCCTGCTGCTGCATCCTTTCCCTGTGCCATGACCCCACAATCCAGGTACCATGAGAGAACTTGAGCTGTGGGATTATAGTGTGGGATTAAGCAGCTGAGGATGTGCAAGTGGCAGGGCCACACATCTTGACAAAATATACAGTGTTCTGGGAATCTCTTTAAAGAGGACTTGGAGTCATTACTGTCTGCAAGCAAGACATTTGTAAGCAAGATTTGTAAGTAAAGGGGAAAGAGAGATTTGTGTGATGCCCTGTATCCAACGACAAAGGCAGCTGATGCTCATATCCATCCAAAGCATGACACCTGGCCCGTACTTTAGTGTCAGAGCTTCTTCCCAACACGTGATGCTACATATTGTTCATGTATGTCTGTTGTGTGACCTTGCACATCAGGGAAGAAGGGCATTCAAAGACTGCATTCAGAATTGAAGTTTTTTAAGACTGAAATTTGATTGCTTGGTGGCAACTAGAACAGCAGG
>NW_010518569.1:20369-73706 GCF_000687285.1 Phaethon lepturus
AATATTTTTAAATAGTGCTTTCAAATGGAAAATATTCTGGCATTTGCCAAGTAATTTAGACATTCTGTCATGTACATTCTTACTGCAGTTTATTCTCATTTCCAGCAGATGTCTTAAGTGCCCTAAGAATGATTAGGAGAACTCTGATGTTATATTGCTTGTCCATCAAAGTAAAAGAGAAAAGATCTGACTCTCCTCTGTCTGCTTAATAATACTCAGGGTAAATCCATTTTGTTGTGTGGCCTTATACCAGTGTTACTCGGTAGAGGATCAGGCTCAGTCTGATTATACAGTTTCTACATGCGTCCTTACTATAGGAAGAACAGTTGCAGACAGACACCCATCATGTCAAACGTGCTTGTACAGTTGGGGTTTCAGAAGGAATGAGAGATCATTTGTACTGGCTTTATCAATATTGTTTCCTAAAATAATGCTATGGGCTCTGTGCAGATTAAATCAGCTACATATAAAAAGGTGACATGATTTCACAAGTTGCATGGACATCTGACTGATTAAATTGGCTGATTAATCTTCTAAAGATCTTTGAATCTCGGGATCATATGTGTTTGACACCACTTCATTGCAGTGGGAGAACGAACAGATTTGGTTTGCCTGGATTTGACATTCACTGCTCATGTTCATTCTCGGTGCGGGTCCAGCCACAGGACAAATCTTTGCAGTTCTCATACCCATCCCTGTAGGTCCAGGTTCCCCGCTGACAGGGAGGCCTGCCAAGTCTTACACTTTACCCTGCTCCTTGCCTTGTGCTTCTCCTCTCGCAGCCCTGGCAGCTGAACGCAGCCGCAGAGCAGTGCTGGCAAGGGCAGGCGCAGGCTGCAGCCATGTGCCGTGGTTCCTCCCCTTGCAATGCACTGGGCAATCAAATAGTGGAGAGAGCTGCTCTTTTATGGCTTTATCAAGGCCTGTGCTGTCCCTTGCTCAACAGACTTGCACGTTACTGGAAGGCTCTCAGCCCACAGAAATGGGGAAGGGGAAGTTCCTGTGAACGAAATCCTCACTAAAGGCAACAGAGTTTGCTTGCACAAGGAATGGCAAAACAGTCAGGGACCATCTCCCCATGCAGAGGAAAAGTGGTGCCAAGTCACCAAAGCTGAACATGTACAAGTGAGCCAGTAATATTCATGCAGTACCAGATCTGAGCTCATCCAGCCTGCTGAGGTGGCAAGACTGCTACCAGACACAAACTGGCAGGTTTGTGCAGAGCTACATGCTGCTGCATAGACTTAACAGCTTGGGTCTCCATCAGTTTGAGGAACTGCACACTGCTGCTTGATGTAGATGCTCCCCAGGCTGCAAGCAATGAATGGCCTCTTAAGGCAGTCCCTTTGCCAATCCAACGTGACCAGGAAACAAAACAGCTGTTCTAAAGAAAGGCTAGCAAATTCATTTCTCAATGCAGGACCTGTCAGACAAGTGCTTTACATGTCCAAGCTTCTTATACAACCTGGCACTTGATGCAGGAGCTTGGCTGGCCTTTGCACGCTGCCTCTGGTAGAGCAGGGGGCTGGAAGTCCCCTGGAGTGTCAGAAGCAGCACAGCTGCAAATGCAGAGGAGCAGCTGTATTCTCTGTGCAAAGTTTTTTCCATTTTGTACTTCACTTACTTGCTCCAGTGGCTCTGTAAAACCACTCTAAAACAATACTGCATCCTCAAGAAAGATAACTGGGTTTGGCAATGCATATAGTGCATTTTGGTATGGGCAACTGAGTAAGAATTAAAAAAAATAGAATCCTGGGGTTTTTTTCCACCCACCAAAAAAAGTTATGATGTGGAAATAAATACTACTCCCTGAATTTTTAATACTGCAGCTATGACTAGGTTCATTTAGAGGACCAGTCACCTTGATGCTGTCCCTATCAGAGCCAGTGGTAAAACTCCCGTGAGATTCCAGTTTGAGTTGAATTTACCATCTTAATGGGAATAAAGAAGGAAGCTTGCAACAATTACCCTTTTATTATCCTGTTTTGCTTGATGATTAGCAAACAGAACATGTAATAAATTTATACATCACTGACATGTTGAACAAAATGCAGATCAAAAGTCCCATATGAATCATATTATGTATGCTTTATTAATCTACGATGCCACGGAATGCGCTGCAAGAAAGACAATATTGAAATGAAACTAACATTTCAAGTGTGAACTGTGAGAATTGTTTAGAGCAAGTGTCACGCAGCACAGTCGATGGCATCTAATACGTTTAGGTGAGCGGTTGCAGATTGATCATTCAGGTGAGACCTTATAGACAATTCCTTCTGTAACTCTCCTGTTGCATGCCTATGCTGAGTCTCTGAGTACCGCCTCTCGCCAGTGACACGCTGCATAAACACACTGCTGATATATGGGTCCAACATCACTTGGCAATCAATCAGACTTTATTATGGCACTCATTTCTACAGCCCAGCATCCCACACCATTTCCCATCTGATCCTCAGATGGAGCAAGCCAGTTCCACCCATGAGGTGAAGATGAGCCAGAACGGCGGGATCTGCAGTCTCATCTGAATCCAGGCGCTGCTTGTCAGAGAAAGCTGGGTTCAAGCATCCGGGTTGCTCCTTTTCCTCTGATGCCCTACCAGAGGCAATTTAGTCAGGTACACATGGAGATGATGATCAAGAAAATAGTAGAAAATGCTTATAATGGCCACATTCAGTGTTAGCTCAGGCTCTGTGCTATCGTATTTGATGAGAAAGCATGGAAAATTTAGACTATTTTCTCTCAGCTGCATATATTTCTATGGAGCTTTGCTGACAGGGTCTCAGCTGAGGGTATTCAGCATAAGGTTCTGTGCATCTCCTTTGCTTTGGAGCAGGTATGACTTGAGACAAAGCTTTCGGCCATGGAGGCAAAACTTCCAGCTCAGTTGCTAAGTCTAATCAGGGTTCCTTCAGTAAGTGGAGAATTAAAAGCCAGAGAACCGTAGGTCTTTAAACTAAAAGGCAGTAATATGGCATCGGACAAGTCACTTAATTTCATTTTTCCTGTCTACAACAGAAATGGTCCAGGAACTCAAAGGGATGCTTTTATAGGACCAGTGAGATTCTTGGTGAGTCACAGGAGACTTGGTTTGACTTTTTTTTTTTACAGTGGGAAAATATTCCTAATATAAAATGCAGACACTAGAAGGAAAAAACAGCAGCAGAGAAATAGAAAAATAATCTGCCAAGGCAAACTGCCTTAGGAAAGAAAAACACTTCACTTGTCATCATCTCTCTTCTGTGTTAGCAACAAAAGAATAGTTTCCACCTAGAAGCCTCTGGAAAACATCACTGATCTGACAGGTCCTCCAGGCCACATGATGCCTGTATCAGCAGAAGACACCCCAGTCACCGTTCAGGTAACTTCACCCACTAGCCTTTACAAATATTGTTTGGTTATTAGCTTATCATCTGGCCAGCCCAAGGGCTAGCCATTTCAGAGAAAGTACAGAAATCCTTATCATAAATAATGCATCTAGCATATCTGCCATCTCACTCTGTTCTTCTAGGGCAGCTAAGATGCTGCATCATTTACTGCTGCACTATGTAGTAGAAACAAATCTCTCCATGTGGGAAATGTATTTACAAGATTACCCAGCAGAAGAGCACAAAATGATTTGTACTGGAACCTGTATCTTATCAGGAAAATGCTATTTGGCAGGGACACAGCTAATGTCTGGCAGAACGTAGCACATTTCCAGTTCTGGCGGTTGCAGAGGCAGAGCTGCTTCCAGCAGGGCTGCAGGTAGCAGGAGGCTGATTGATGGCAGCCGGGCCTTGGAGCTGGGACCAGCAGAGAGCCCCCGTGCCTGGTGGGCACGGCAGCTCACAGGAGCTGTGGCCATGGGTGGCGTAACTACTTCACAGCTGCAGCTATAAGAGCAAACCTGCCCCCAGAGATGCACTCACCTCCCATTCCCCAGCCCCTCAGCCCTCACAGGAGAACAGTTTTCCCTTCACTATTTTTCCCAGTTCTTCTGGGCTAACTGTAGCATCTCAGCATGGTCACTAAGCATCTGATCTTCCAGACAGATCAAAGCCCTCCTAACCTCAGAAGGAAAACAAGCAGGCCCCCACCCCTGCAGCCCTCCCCCACAGACCCCATCCACATAAACCACAAGCCTCTTCCCCTTTTTATAGATGGCAGCTGCTGTTCCTAAATTAACAAGTGCCTGTGGCATCTCTTAGCCCACCCATTTAATCCCTGGCTGTCCAGTGCGCAACTTCGTCTAGTGGTGTCCTGTACCAAGCATGAAATATCATGAGGGTTCAGAACTGTGAGATTAAAGAGTCTTCCTTTGTCTTTTTAGATGATGGTTTAGTTTAGTCAGTTTTAAAATTTTTACCAACACCTGTTAAGACTGTTCCTTTCTAAATGAAAGCTGATCTTATATGATGGCAGGTGTTTGAGTTTTTAAGAGGCAAGCCAGTCACTATGAAGGTTGTCAATGCTTGTTCCTGGCTTTTTTTTCCTCATCTTGCCCAAAGTGCCTGTGGAAGCCATAAGGTTCCCATATGTGAAGGGTTAATCTACCTGTGTTAAATCCACTAGGAGTTTCTCTGCCACTCTCTGGGAGATGGAAGTGGGCATAACCCAGTATTTTTCAGGAGGTAAAAAATTAATTTTCTTGAAGTGCTACTAGAGAACGATGATGATTATTGAGTATTGTAGGGATTCTAGAAACCCTGCAGAGAAAGGCTGGGACCCTCACGTCAAACCTGGCGAGAGGTGGGGGGCTGTTAAAGCAGGTCCAAGCAGGATTCTGGCTTCAGCAACAGCAGTGCCAGGCACCCCTTTATACAGTAAAAAGCCACATCTTCTGAACCTTCCCTTTTTCAGCTTTGCGCAGGCCTGGCTGGCTGGGGTAGGAAGCAATGGGGCAGCTGCCCTGCTTACCTCCCAGGTGTGTGTTGATGGGCTGTTCTGCAGCCTGGTAGACACGCATGGGTTCATACAGAGGAGCTAAACTGAACACTTTCCCTGACGCAAGTCAGGTTTCCAGTGATGTGGCAAAAAACAGAGCAAGACCAGAAAGACTTAGAGGCTGCCACACAGGAGTGCGACAGCCTGGGCAGTGACCAAACCCTACACCTGTAACAAACCACCCCACAGCCTCCCTTTCAGGCATACAAATAAATCAACAGATCACATGCTGCAAATTCTACTCACTTGTTTACTTTTGGGCCGAGACACACATGATTCATTTCTTTTCATACATCCATCCTCTAACTCCTCATCACCTGCACTGTTCTCACACCACCTTCTGGTTTCTTCAGAGCACACTGGTGGTGAGGTGCCCCACACAGCATTGACAGAAATAGCAAAGATCAAGGCAGTGTTCAGAAAACCAGGCCATTTGCTACAGAGGCAGTTGACAGAGATGGGCCAGGTAAACATGAAAGGCATGGCTTGCTTGGGATCAGCCGAGCGCAATCAATCAGCACGACAGCTCAGACGGAGGAGATAAAGCTACATTTGCATCTATCCTCTAACCTGTTCTCTCAAAGGAGAACATTAGGATGTTTGCCTAGATGTTACAGATTACTTGGAAAAAAGGTGCCTTGATGCAGATAGCAGTTATGGTGTGTTGATTATTTTGGCTCTTTCTGCCGCAAAACAAAACACCAGCTCACACCAAGGGACTTAGTGCTGCCAGGTTCTGAATGGTTCAGGAGCTGGAGGTTTTACGTGTGTTATGTGCCGGCAAACGTGGCCATACTAGAAGAATCTTTTCTGACAAAAACCAACCAGGATTAATCACTCAGCTCACAGAAAATGAGAAGGGAAGAACAAAATGGAGGATGAGGTGAGACCAAGGGATATTCAGTATCCTAGGATGATTTTTGCATTTTATCTGGCCAGACGCCACAAAAAGGCAGCCTGCTGCAACCCTGCCTGCCTGGTAGCAGGCTCTGTGTGTTAGATTGTGTGACAGTCGAGTATAGATGGCCCAGTGGGAAGGCTGGTAAAAGGCAGAGCTTTATTTGTAATCACGGAGAGTTTGCAAAAGGCTATGGCTGTTTGCTTTCAGCCTTATCCTGACCCTGATTAGGGATGCACTGATCATTATTTGCTTATTAAGACTTGAAAACAGGGCAGAAATTTACTCTGCTCCTCTTCACAATCAGCAAGTGTTCATATGAGCTTTTAGATTATAGAGCAGATGCAGTAAGTACTGAAGTGAGATTTTCCAGGGACATTATAGGCTTTAGAAGATGTCCTGCATGACTGGAATGACCCAAAACTAACATTTCCTCTTTGTTTAGATATTAAACTGAAGTTCATTGAACCATTTCTTCCTTTCATGCAGGGAGACCTTCAAAGCCATGTACTCAAGCACAGGCTTGAGATGAGCTGTAAGGTTTGGTAACAAGAATCAGTTCTTTGAAAGAAAAGGTGTAAGCCTCCTTGCAGCCCTGAGTCAAGACCAAGAACCAGGGAGAGTGGGATTTTCGATTCAGTCACGTCCTCCTGCTTTCTATTAGCCAATTTGGTGGTGGCTGTAGTGGATCCTATTTTAAGATTATTCCCTTAGACTATCTTCATTTCTGAAAGGAACTGTCTCTCTGAGGATAACTTGTGTGTCAATCCATCTCCCAGTGCAACCCGAGTGCTGCTAAAATTCTGGGAACTAGTTTCTATCCATACCAAAATACACTTCCCCGAAGACTTCATGAATGGTGCTTATATAATGTTTTGTATTTCTTAGACTGTAACATTCAACATTTTATATCTACATTGTTACTGTTCTGTAAAGTAGCATACTCAGCCATTTTAATAACCTCGATATACTCTGTAGTAAAAAAAAATTCTTTGTATATCCCTCAGTGACCAAAATGGAAAATAAGACCTCAAATTTTCCTCTTAACCAGTTCCAAGTCAGTTCCCTAATGTGACCATAATACTAGAAAAAACCATGTAAGACAAGGATAATGCTATGCTCAATATTTTATTTATATTTTTATGTAAACATAATTTGCTTTGTAGGCACAATATAACAAAAGCTCTAAAGCAACAAATACAATTAAACAGTGTTTCAGTTCACTTCAATCAGGCTTAAGTTAAAGAGAAGCTTTCACAGTTCCTTTAAGGCAAATTGAGAAATAATTTGTTTCACTTGAAGAAACTATCCAATTGTCTTATAGTTGTTTAAACAACACTGTCAGTAGTAAGCACAAACCTTCATTTCTACTACAGTAAGACTTGGTCAGTAACAAGTCTCAGCATCGTCATTTTGTATAGCATGCCCTCTACCACTTCAGATGCGATACTACTGCTCGTGGTATTCTAAATGGTACTTGGGGCTTGTGGGCCAAATTCTGCTAGCACAAATCCTGCTTCCAGAACAGATACCTGAAAGATTTCCATTCATTTCAGTAGTTAACTTCATGCATGCCATATTAATACCAATAAAACACAGAGCAGAGTTTAGCTTGCCAATGGTAATACTCATCTGTGTTTTTTGTGCACTTTGCTAGATCCAGAAGTATTCCTTTGTACTCACTGCAATTACCTGATATTCTGCTGATCAGAAAATGGCCCTAAAATTGGTATGAATTAGCATGAAGATTATTTTTGCCTTGCTAACAAAACCAGAAAGAACTAGCCAAAATTATTTCACTTGATTGTTGTCCCTATGGTGTCTGTGGCCATGACCAAGATCACCCATCTTTATTTGTCTTGAAGGGTAATTTAACTGTAGCGCCAACCATACTGCGGTTTATAACAGAAGAACGGATTTGCTATTCTGCTTGCCCTACTAATTTAAGGCCTTGAGAATGCCACTTTACTGCCAGCTCGAAGGTCACCAGCAATATTGCTCACTTTGGCGTCAAATCAAAAATCCTAGTTATGTTAAGTTTTGTTGCAGGACAACATTGTTACACTAAATGCAAAACAAAATTGGGCATGTTTCCTACTGTTGTCAGCTTATGAGTCATGAAAACTTAATGGCTTTTCTTAAAAGCCCAACTGGCAAGCCCAATACATTGAAAACTCTCACTGCGTATATATTTTTTTCTGTGGATAAAGTCCCTGTTTGGGCCTGATATGGCACTGGAAGTGTAGGCAAGTCCAGCTTGAAAAGAAAATCAACTATAGTGCAGTTCTGCATCAATATCTAGAGAAAACTGAAGTTCTGGTTTGATTAATATTTCAGAAGCTTTTTTGCCATTTTTTTCCATAGCTATATCCTGTCGTTATTTTTTAATTTGTTTAACCCAAGGGAAGCTCCTTCAGAATGAACATTCTGCACAATTATCTGGTATTGGAACAGCAACTTCATGAGTACAGTGTAAAGAGATGGACATTAATACTCAGGCAGCAAGATGAAACAAACAAACAACAAAAAAGAATCTTCTAAAACCACACATAGAAGTCATCCAGGCCCACAAATCCTTTCACATTGAGAAAAGCCTGAGAAACCCTCCGTCTCCACTTTTCTGTATTAGTTTTTAACTTCTATCACTACAGGATACTTGGAGATTTAGGTGAACAACTAACTAGCCATGCCTGGGGAAATTCTTTTGAAAAAAATATATTAATTCAAAGATATATGGCATAATACAAGGTCTCTGACATTCCTTTAGCATTTCTACTGTAGGTGATTGCAGTCATTTTAAAATAATTGTTTTAACAAGACAGTTGAGGACCTGAGTAGCTACTGCTTGGGTAGGTGAAAGACATGGAAAAAATACTTACTTTTGTCACGTTTAGATATAGTTTCCACTAGTGGGAGGTAGATAAGACTAGCTGGTCTTTGAATACTTGATCTGCAAATAATTACAAACGTAAGTGTACATATGGAGCAGAGCTTTGGATAGAACTACTCACCTAGATAAAGTTATCCCTGTGCATAATTTCTGATGGGATTAAGGCCTAAAACTCATTTTTAACAGGGTTAACTTCTGTAGGAGTTCAGCTCCAGCTTGGTGGTTGATCGACGCATTAGCGATTTCAGAACAGTAAACTCCGTCAACAAATTTATTTCCACATACTGATGAGTGATCCTTACCAATATGATTTAAAAATGAAATTTAAAATTGGTTTGGATTTTGGACACAGATGAGTCAATGCGTCCTTAGCAGAAGATGTTGATCTGTCAGTAACAATGCTAATTGCTACAGGCAATTACAGTTCTGGATCTAAAAAGAGTGTTTCACTGACCTTGTTCGTTCTCTGTAATGTACGGGATGATAGCTCAGATCAACAGGAAAGCATGATAGTTGGCACTCTGAATTAAGTGTTTAATTGCTGGTGCTGATGACTAATGGGATTATACAATACTTATTAAAGTCTCTCAATTAATGATTTCTTCAACAATTTCAGATTCCACAGTTCTCAATGAGGTATTTTTTAAAATGAAGATAGGATTGCTTATAAAATGATAAAGCATGACTGAGGAAAATGAAAACTCATCTTTTTTGCAACTTTTATCTGTGGTTCATAAAAGGAAAACTATTTTAACACTGAAAATCCACAAACTTAAAATCCTCCCTCCAGTTACTAGAATCTTCCAGACAGCAAGTGGGGACTTTTTTTTGTTACTGTTTCCAACTTGCAAAAAAAAGCCCAAACGCCCCCAAATAACTTGATGCAAAATGTTGGAATTTGCATGAGAAAGATGCCCATCTAAAATTACACAGTAAGTTAATAAGGCTTTTGAACTGGAACAGAAAAATCCATGGGACTCCTACAGGGAAATCGGGTATTACACAGGAATGTCGTAATACTGCACTGGATGAGAATGGCACTTGAGTTCAAAACAACAATGATCAACAGCTCATAGCTCAGCTGACTGCAGACAAATACAACACACACTGTACTACAGCATTTGTTCACTGATGCACAGAATAGATTTCCCAGTCTTGTTCCCTTCTACTTCATCAATCTTTCTCCACCACCTCTGCTGTTACTGGATGAATGGCATGCGCTCTTTATTCTCATTGTCCCCTTCATGGTCTTCTTCCTCTTCTCCGGCCTCACTTGTTTCTGTGCTGTCGTTGGCCATCTGTAGGATGAAGGATGAAGAACATCAGAGCACCTTTCACATTGTTTTATTCATTCTTATTTCAGTTTGATTAATTTGATAAAGTGACTTTAAAAAGGAAAGAAGACATGGTTGCAACATGAAAATAAACATTCTGTCTGTGCAAAACTTTTGCTGGCACTGCACTGCTTCCAGCTAAAATTGTGGGCTGTTCCCTCACAGCTTACAGCTGAATTACGTAACAGAAAGCTGCTGACGGTTGCACAAGCAGACTGATCTGTGCACTTGTAGCAAACTGATACTAAGGCTGTCAGATAGGAAATACAGCAGATCAGGCAGTTTACAGCATGTGTGAGACCTCTGGTTTACAGCTCCTTCTGTATCTGCCCTTCTAGAAACAGGTAACCCTGGATGCTATCCATTAATGCCAGCTAATGGATAGCATCTGGTCCTGCACGAGGCATAGTGTCGTGAAAACTCAGAGAGCAACTGTTCTATATAAAAGACTATGAAACTTTATAGAGCGGTGGATATGCAGATGCTGGCAGAATATACCCATGACAGAGTGCAAATCTTGGATCACACAGGAGCGGGGAGAAACTGCATTTCCATGTTTTATTGAAGTTGCCTGTACAGGTAGTAGGCAGTTGCAGAAATTTGTAGTTCAGGATGGCATCTAAGGAGCGTGTCATGTTTTTTCATGTGAGAATATTTATTACAAGCTGTGTAAAGGTGCAAGACCCTCCTGTACTTCACCTTGTCAGTTTGACTTGTCTCTGGAGGCACAAGAGTCTGGTTAACAGGACAGGCAGTAGTGTTTAACAGCATAGACTAGTGTGACTCAATTTTCTTATATACAAATACTACCTCTTTTAAGACACAAGAAGATTCTTGTATTAGCCTATGACTGTTTCAAAACCAACTAAGCAAGGGACCCATTTACTTTTTAAAGAGAAATGCAGTTACATTATACCTTCCGTGTTGATTACTAGCCTCTGCTGGAAGTAAAAAAAAAAAAATCTCAAACACAACCTGATTTTAATGGAGAAAAGCAATGCTCTGAAGTTACCCATATTTTTAAATTAACACCTGTTTGTGAAAGTGTGTCAGATTTGTTCTCATCTTCTAACCAATGGCTATTGTGAATGTACAATATCAAGAGAACAGATGGAATAAGTGTATTAATGTTGTGTTAGGGATTCTTGTTTACAGTTTTAAGATGCCATTCAACTACAAAATAATGCCAGTTTCCATGTGTGAGGTCCCAAAAGCCTTCCTTTTCCTTGCAATGATTTTGTATGAGATTTGGGGCCAATTTTAAAGTAAAAGCAAGTAAGAGCCTAACTGTAATTCCAGGTTATTTTCTGTTCTTTCAAAACAGGAGATAACTCAGGTCTGAAAGCAGACTTCATACATCATCATTGATTTGAAGTCAGTTTTTCATTATCTTCTTTACTACTCTTTCCTACATCATCAGTGAATGTTTAGGCAGGAGCCTGACTTTCATTTACTACTGCTCTCTGTCATGTTTCAGTACCATGTTAAGTGCTTCAAATCCAGTGGACCAGAGCTCCATCATAACTATCTTTCTTCACAACATTTCTAGAAGGAAGTATTTCAATATTATACTTCACATGTTATAGTAGAAGTAGAAGAAATTCCTACCAAAGGTAGGGAATGTATAGGAATCAGAAAACACCTTTACAGTGGTACACTGAAGTAGTATTGACTGTGTCTTCTTCTGTTCAATCCATTTATTCTTACTAATACAGGAATTTTGTATTACATGAAATGTCTGTTTTCAATCACAGGGGCAGAAATAGATGTGGCAGTTTTGCCCTGGTCTAAGACTTACAGACACGTTTTTGGAGAGGCAGATAGCCATTCAGTACAAAAAATTAACTGCTGGGACTCTAGGAATTACAATTGCATTTCACTTTGGGTTAAAAATATAAATTATGATTATTGGTTCTCTTTAGGTGCTATGGATTTAGAAGAAAACAGTATTGAAAAAAAAAATCTTAAGGGACATTTATCCAAAGGTCACTCCCATGCTTCAACTTGTATGACTGTACACCATGTATGTAGTTGTTGGTACTGACCAGGGGAGTGGGTGCTTTCTCCACATCCAGAATTAGTTTTCCTATATTTCCTCGGTCATGGATTCTCTGCATGGCCTCCTTCACCTGAAAGAAAGATAACCTATTGGTAATTTTCAGGCACATACTAATAGAAACCTGAATTCCTTCCTTCCAAAACCAGCAATACATTTAAGGCATACTATGTGCAAGATCATTCAAACAGTTGCTTGAAACAAAATTAATAGTTAAACATTTTTAAAATGAATTTGTAAAGGCTGATTTTTGAATTGGGTTTCAAAAATGGGATGTGAGGCTTGATGACAGTTTCTGAATAGCGTAATACATGCATAATGTTAATGTAGTACAAAAGTAATGGTTACTTGAAGTGAAAAGGGAAATAGAGGCTCAAGGAGTTAATTCTTACAGGTTGTTCTTTGCAGAATATTTATCAAGAAACCCTACTTTCACTGAAAGTATGAAATGTTTTTCTAATTGACCTATGATATTTTTCAATTAATTTCTTTTGCATTCCTATGGAGGGAATGCTGTATCCAGGCAGTAGCTGTGATTAACACAATACTGTCGTTCTCACTGCATAAGCAACTATTTCTTTCCTTCTTTTTTCCACTTTTTTTTTTTAATTTTAAATAAGTAGTGTCCTACAGATATCACTAAGACTCAACATTTAACACCTGGATGCAATTAGCACACATGAGAAAGGAACAGAAACCTCTTCTTACTAATGCGCTGGACAAGAGCTTATTTTGATGTATGAAGTTTCAGCACTCACGAGAGCTCACTGGTGATGTACTGAAATTGTCTGTGCGTTGCAGCATGCAGACCACTGTTAAATCACTGAAAATGGGAAGATGTCAAGAGTTCCCTCACTTTCATTGTGGAAAACTTCAGGAACTTGAAATATACACATAAAGGCTGTTTCATATCCTCATCACACTATTTTTTGCTGGCATAACGGGACATGTTGAAACAAGAAAGAGTTATATGTTAATAGGATCTACCATCTGTGACATAGTTTTATTGAATATTTTAAGAATAATGGCATAGAAGTTTGCAACAATATGCTGACTTGGGAACAGGTGGGTCCCACAGTACATTTAAAAGCCTGAACAGGGGTCCAGGCACCTAAGATCATTACTGAATGTCTAATACAGAAGGAGGTATGAGATTTTTAAAGATACTAAGCAAATACAGCTTTCAACTTCCTATTAAACTTAATGGATGCTGGGCACAAAATGTCTTTACCATCTGTCAGCCTGACTTTGAAAGCTGACTGCAATGAACTCAATATCACAACCTTTATTTTGCTAAGTGGTTCCCTTAATTAGTAAATACCAGACTCAAAAAAACCCTGTTAGAGCAAAAGAAAAATTGCACTGCAAAACAGAATGACTTTCTAACTTAGGGCATATCTGTAAATTAATCCTGGAAAACACAATCTTATGAATCCCACTGGATAGAAAGTTGACCTCGAAACGTAGTCCACAAAATCACAGTAACTTTTATGAAGTTATCTTACAGCATAAACAATACCTAACTATCCTATAAGACTTGTTCTGCACTACAGACAATATTTAAGAATATCCAACAAAGACGCTGAAGAAGAAGCAGCTGTAGTATTTTTTATGACTCTTATTAGCCAAATCAAGCTTTTAGGAATCTATAGCACAGCATAAATAACCAATGTAGATGTGACAGAATTGGAGAAATCGGCAAACACACTTGCCTGTCCATTGAAATTTATTACCAGCACATCATGTGGAAAGCAGGGCATGCAACATTTATTTTAATTTGTACCATATCGTATGTAGCAAGGCAAATTTGAGAAAATGTGCTTTCCCTGCATTTTGCACATGCACAGTATCAAATTAATACTCTGGAGAAAGGTTCAGGAGTTGTTTCCAGGACACTTGTAAGTACCTTTCAAATGCAAACAGCAGGCAGAGGCAAAGGGAACAATAAAACTTACAACAATAATAGTGGCTATGGAATCCAGATGGAACTATTAAAATACATTAAAAAAATGGAAAAAAGTTTGAAGAGCTGATACAACATCTGTATATTTTAGTGTTATTTGCAACTTACCCAGTTAGTCAAATTCTGTACTAGCACAATGCCATTCAGTACGCTATGTCTGAGCTAAGAGACCATGAGCTATTTTATAAATGAGTAATTTTTATGTTTATGGCTGCTAACAGTCCACTTTAACAGTCCATTTATTCAACCAAGACTGCAACTACTTGTTTCCCAAGATGCCTGAATGTTAAAACTGTTCCCTCTTATACTATAGAGGGCAGAGAGCATTAAAAACCTTTGCTATGCAAGTATGGTTAAGGCTTAAGCTGTTCTATGCAGGCTACACAAAAGCATTCACTTTTTAATGTGAACATTTAAGCGCTGCGTATAGTCTGCCTTTTGCAGACTATGGTATGGAGCTTAGGCTAAGTCAGTGCCTGAGTGTTTGCACGTTACCAATGAAGACAGTGAATCACTCCACACTTGGTTAAAATCAGACCCAGGTTTAACTGGTAGTACAGTGAGGCATGTGGAAATCCTGGAACTTATTGGAGGTTCTCTGAAGTGGTTGAAGTTTGATTCAACATAAATATCCTTTCC
The DNA here is from genome assembly GCF_000687285.1 of Phaethon lepturus. Lineage (NCBI taxonomy): Eukaryota > Metazoa > Chordata > Aves > Phaethontiformes > Phaethontidae > Phaethon > Phaethon lepturus. The sequence goes on from NW_010518569.1 coordinate 35,073, forward strand.
AGTAGCAAGGATCAAAAGATTTCCCCCTCTTACAGAATCATGTCCCTAAATTGCTTTTCACCAATTATTCTATATTGGTTGCTATTTGTTTTTGTCAGCTCAAATCCAAGTAAATGCTTCTAATGTACTTTTGTTTATATGGACGAGTTAGTTGAATTTCTTCTTGTGCAGTATCATAAGCAGACAACTCTTGGACTGGAAATAGTGCATGGGAGTGTTTACTAATATAAAGAGTTTCCATTGGAATAAAGGACACAAATTCTGTTGGCTTTTCTTTGCTTTCAGTATAGCTCAGCCCTTAAAGGGTTTGTGTCTAAACTAATGCTGAACTACAGATCTAAGCCTTGAGATGCCCCAGATTGACACGGTATGTATCACAGAGCTCTGCACTGGAATCAGAACTATATTTACACATTAGTGGACAATTAGAAAATGCTTCCACTTTCCATGTTATTTATGTAAGGAAAGCTGGCTATCCAGTTACTGAAAAACAAGATAGACCCAGAATGCTGCACAGCTGTGCACTGTCTGATGAATCCAACATAAGCCCTCCTAGGCAGCAGTAGAGGAAAACGATTAATAGCAAAGGAGAAATAAAAGGAATCCCAATTTTGCCTTTTCCCTCAAGCACAGCTGCATTAATTCGTACCTAAGTTTGACATACTGTTTTTAAGCATACTCTAGAGCAGAATTGCCTTCCCCTATCTGTGCAGTCTAGTGGAAAAGTATAACAAACACAACAAAAGGACCTTTCTAACCTAGTTTGAAACAATTTGCATTTGCTTTAGGGAATATGCTTTTATAATTGGAAAAACAATTTTGATCAAGTGTATTTCTCCTATTCCTTTCAGCTCTACAGATGGTAGAGTCATGGATATGTTATCATATATCCTTTTTCAAGTGTTTTTCAGCAATGACAGTGAATCTGGAATTAAGATGACCTATGCAATAACGAGGTCATCTGTAAAACAAAAAACATGGTCTAGAAAGACAAAACCAATGTACTGCAAGGTCCTTTACAAGTAATGCTTACTATGACCTCTGAGAAATATTCAAATTCTCATTTTCCCCCATAACTCCCCTTGTGCTGCAGATTCCCTGAACCTTCCACAAGCCACTTCCTTATACCACCCTGCTGGACCCAAGCAGAGAGGCAAGGAATATAAGATATATAGAGCTTAGTTGGGAACATACAGAACCATTGCACTGTGTTAGCATTATAGGCAAAATTGAGCAGCTTTAACATGTCTTAGAAAATTTTAATCTATTAACACACACACTTGCACATTTAAAGAGGTGTTATGCTACCAATGCTATCAACAGAATTCCTCAAAGAAGTCTTGCTACAAACACAGGATAAAAAAATTACAAAGCTGGCAAAGAAGCCCTGTTGTGAAAAAGCCTATTCAAGTGTATTTTCCTGAGGGAACGTTATGGTTGGGATCTCAGAGCTTCTCTTGGATCAGAGCCATTTCTGTCCATCTGTATTGTGTATTGTACCGAGAAGAGCAACAATTACTGTCAATAGGCCTTGGTAGGAGAGTAAGGGCAGACATGCCTTCATATTACTGGTCAGAGAATGTTCTAGAAGAGGTTTCATGACAGCTGTGTTCTCTGGAATTATAAAGTCTGACAGCTGTACTGAACCCTCTCCGACACCACTGTAGTGTCTCTCTTGGGATACTCCTCAAAAGGACCAAGAACTTTGGATATGGTGTCATCTTTAAAATTCCTTATTCTGCTTCAAAGAGACTCATCTTCTCCAGCCTCAAATCTTTTCAAAATCAAGCCAAGCCACTTATCTTAATCAACAATGGTAATTTTCAGAATACTGTTTAATACTTTAATCTCCTACCAGACTAGATTTTCTTCATCTTCAAAAACAAGCTGTAACAATGAGGCCCCTCTAACAATTTTTATACAGAGAAGTATTGCAGAAAGTTAGTGTTTTTAAAATTCTGCATACAAACTAAAACAGAAAAGACAGTAAAAATCAAGTTGACCAGACACACTGGGTTCTAGATTCAAGGGACAGATATATGCCTTGTCTTTCTACTTTCAAACATCTGAGCACTACAGGCTTTCAAAGACAATGCAGATAATGATGTACACTAAAGAATAGGATTTTTGAAATTCTAACAATGGATAAATCTGGAATTCAATGTGGGTCTAACAGACTTTTAAAACCTGGATTGAGAAAGCTCAATAGTTGTTCCTCTCAATGAGAACTTTGACAATAACTGGCTGTGCCAATAGTTGTTTGCAAATTCAGAAATGATGCCACACCTAGGGTAATGGCATGCAACATTCTGCTCAACTTTCCTTCACTGATTAAAAATTAAAATTGTTGAATATTACAATCCTGTCCAGTTCATACAAGAGCAACACAAAGAAACCAACAGGAAAATCTCAGCACATCTCAGGACAATGCTTAGACTAGACAGGTGTATGCATTTTGGGGTACTCTGTGTGGTTTGGGTGAGTGTTTATTTCTCTGCTTTGTGATGGGGAAAAGATCAGTCTGGTCTTTACTTTGTGGGTTTTTTTTAAAAGATATCTTTCCAAAGGAGCAGGTTGTTAAAATGATTCATTCAGTGTTGCTGGTTCTATTGGATTGGGGGAATTTGGTATCATTTTAGAAGGAATGATTATGTACCTTGAAATTACTGATATTTAGGTCTTGATGCTACTTATTAACAAAATAAGCCAAAAAAGAAGACAGAAAAATTAAATAATTTTTAAGTTGTTCTGTTGAATTTTAAAATAGTATCTTTTTGTTGTCATGGCCACAAAGGGAATGTTTTCAACTAGGTTGTAGCTCACAGAGATGCTTATATAGTCTCAGCTTAACAAAACAACTAATTTACTAGTATCACATTAGTTCTAGAGATTGCTGAAGAGAAATAGCATGGTATTACAAATACAAAAGATTTCCTGTTCCTTGTAGCAATGATATACTAAATTGATTTAGTATCTCTAAAAGAAAGACATATTCCTTTAGCTAATACCTCATGGCAGACCATATGCAAAGTTTTTATTTCACTGAAAGCAAAAGAGAATATACTACAGTAACAGCCATTAATTATTTTTCTCTGCTGAATACAACAGCAGTGTATGCGCTGGGAACATGGTATGATTTTATTGTAGCCATTTGGTCATAAGTGAGCTGATAGCAGTTCTAATTTAAAATTAAGTACAAGCTTGCATAAAAAAAGAGAAAAACAAAAATTATTTTGGTTTCTTACTAGCATTTCTAAAACAGTAATGTACTAATAACAGCAGACTACTAATACTGCAACTAAGAAACAAGCTCTTTTAGGAATCACATTATATCCACAAATGACTTATATAAGATTAATGAAGTGCTCTTCATTAAGTCAGCACTCCTGCCTAATTTGCAATACATTTTTATGTGGGAAATACATGTAAAAAAAGCACAAAATTAAGCATGTCATTACCTGTAACCACTCAGACTGGAAAAAAGATCTTCATACTGAAATTAAAAATAGCAACCACAACATATTTTTTTAGTCAAATAATTTCTGCAAATCTAAAGTCATTAAAAACAAGGTAAATTCCAAACAGAGCAAGCAACATAATACGCTTTCAGATTTCAGACATTATATTTGGATATTTGCAGCAAGCTTCTGATTATATTGGTTTTCTATAGCTTTTGATGGGAGCGTGTAAAAACACTCCATTTTAAATTGACTAAAAGACTTTTTTTCCTGAAATGCATCTTGTACATTTGCCTTAGTACTAGTATTTTTCCTATGTTCTCCTTCGATTTTTTTCTTATTGTTCTTAGCACGTTTTTTTTTTCCCCAGGTGAAATTAGTAACTTGGACAGATCTCTTGCCTGGCTTTTCATCTTAAGTCATTCATTTCAGGTCTCCACCTCTACTGTCCTGGTAGTCACGGCACTGATCTTTCAATTTGCTGAAGGCTGCAACTGAAGCGCGGAGTGCAGTGCCTTACAGGAGACCTCTTATGATTTAAGAGATCTTGGATCTCCATTACAGACCAAGCTTGCAAAGTGTACTGAGACCATGATTACTTTGGCAAGTTCCTGAATAGAGATTTTTCCTGGATGTAAGTCCAACTCTTTATAAATAATATATGCCTGAAACAAACAATTATGCTTCAACTTTGTATTGCTATAGTCAAGCCTCCACTTATTTATCCATTTTACTTCAAACTAATTTGTTGGCTGTTCTGCATTTGAAATCAAGAGCCAACAGTAATCTCTACTGAGGCATTCATAAATGCTTGATGACATTCAGTGCAACTTCATTTTGTTGTTAGAATATAGCAAAAGCAGTCTACTGCCTTATAAATATAGGAAAAGTTAAATGGAAAATATATTTCTAATTATCTGTTGCACCATTTCACAGTGTGAAAGATAAATGCAGCCTGCCTAAGAAACGGATGCTATTTTCAAGCCTTTGGATATTATTTTAAGCATAATGATCCATTTCTGTATTTGGCTCTTATAAGGAACCAATCTCAGGAGTAAAATAAAAGACTGCAAACTTGGAACACTAAACTGCTTATGTAACACACTGGGGGCTTTAGGCCCATGTTAGTAATATGAAAGTTTAGTAGAGAGAAACAATGAAGGCAACATGCCATGGAAAAACTTCCTAGTGTGAATGTCAAAACATAATGCTTTCATCCTACACGAAGCTGTTCACTCAGTAACATAATGAATTTTATCTTTTCTTTTTTTTTTTTTTTGGTGAAGTTATACATTTACTTCAGGGAAAAAAATGTAATTGAAAGACAGTGGTGCAATAGAAGAGTGGATAGTCTTTTAACTCCATGAGGCTGAATGCAGTTTGTTGCACAAACTGCCATCTACAGATTAGTTTCATTTTTGCAGATGACCTCTTTACCCCTGTCAGCTAAGGCAGGTTTATTGGATGGTGGCAGAGGACTGTGTACTTTCTTTTCCTGGGCCCCTCTGGTGATAGTGGGTTTCCCTGAGGTATATGAAAGGATTTCTCCTTATAATAAAGGAATCCTTCATTCCCCTGTTTGGTGAATTAGGCTGTAGTATGAAAGGCTAAAGAATCTTACCCCAAGGTTGCAAATTTAGTCTAAGCCAGAAGTGAAATTAGTTCAATTATCTAAACGTAATCTGTCAAACTCACCAATCGTTCTAATGCTGTACCATCATGTGTTGTCAAAAAGGTGATCAGCACCCAAATAAAGGGAATGTCCCTCACCCTCCAGAAGGGCACAGTGGAACAGAGCATCCTTAAGTTTATGATCTACAATTGTAATTTTCCCTCTCATTAGTTCCACACTTTTAGGTTCAATATTGCTGTTTATTTTCACACATTATCTCAGAGAATCACCTTTTGTCCTCTGTTTACACACTGAAAACATCTAAGCCTTCCAGCGTGTCAAGATGGTTCCCCTCTAGCCCTATTGAAATAATCCCCTCATCCATTGAAACCTGTGCTGCAAAGATCACCCCAAAGTCTTACTTTTCCAGCTATGTCCCTTCCCTCCTTAATCCTTCAGCTGATTCTTCAGACTAAAAGCGAGGACGTACATAGCAACATTTACTCTCTGCATTTGGCCATCAATCCAAGCCTTTTCTGCCCACATCACCTCCTATGAGCACTTTCACGCAGTATTATTTTAAGCACCTGCACAATTTTTCCTGTGGTGCATTTACACATGAGAGAGAGTCCAACAAAGACATCTCCAAAGCTGGTGCTTTAGTGCATCTTTACAGTAATCCCCAAAATGGCAATGTCACTACATCCCTCAAATTCTTATTAAGTCTCTTTTGGTGTGTATACGGGAGGCTGAAAGCAGCTGATTATTTGAAAAGCAGCAGCCATAGTCATATAACAGTTACCCTGTGCTCCTCCACTTACTGGATCATACCATGTGATGCTCTTGGACAGTTTTTGAAGTAGAGACTGTGTCTTCTTAGGGGTGGGGGTTCTGTTGACATGATACACATAGCCAAGTGCGCTCATCACAGGTGTAGCACACAGAAACAGTAACAGCACCGTTTAACCATCCATCATTGTACAGCCAGTTTCATACAGAAGTAAAAACAGGTGGAACAAAGCATTTTGCAACAGCAAAATACCTTTATCCTGAGGCTCTCGTATTTCTGTTTCTCCAAAGAATATGGGGAGAAAGGAGAGAGCACCCATTCAGCCTGCTTAACCATCAGAAACAGAATCATGTCTTTTCTCAAAGGTTTTGTTTGTTTGTTTTAACTGTATTGTCGATAAAAGATCTTTTAAGTTCAGGAGAGAAAGAAATAGCAGTAACGTAGGGGCCAAATACAAGAAATGCAGAAGCTAGCGAAGGGATTTAGATAATTGTCTAAACATACAGACAGGTGCTAGAACTTAAAATGAGAAGCCTTGGTTCAGAAATAGGTTGGAAAAGACAAAGAAATACAGATTTTCTCATGGGATCTAATACTCTGTGCTCTTTGGTTTGGTATTGCTGTGCAGAGCAGATCCAAAATCTACCTTGTAGTGCTATTGTGAGATTCAGTAGATGTTGGAAAGTGCATAACAGCTACTTTTTGAGGAGCATTTGGAATATTCTGTGTAAATAAACAAATTGCACTCCCTGTTCCACTGCTGTGACTTCCCCGACATCACTAGGCTTCATATGAATGAGAAAAGCAGGTACTGGGAAAGGAGAAAAGTCTCAGTTGATAAAGAAATACTAGTAGTGTTCAAGAGGCTTCAATTAATCAAACCTACATTCTGTAAATAAATGTTATCCTTCAAACGTGGTTTTTACACAGTTCAGCACTTTCTGATCACTCCTCAATCTTGGCATGAACCTTCCATCAGGAGAATTCAGTATTTCCTTATGAAAGCTGAGAGAGCTTCCTCCTATTACCCTTGCCCTAGCCCTCTATATGGGGCTAAATCAAGGACAAGTTTAGCTTCTGCATTACTTGCGTGCAGGCATGCTCTGACAGAGAGAAGAGGAGAGCATTCCTTACCAATAATTAAATTCCCCTCTTGCTCGCTGCCGTGTGTCTGAGAAGCCTGCAACTGCATCATGCCTGCAAAATCACATGGACCGGATCTCCATGGTGATAGTGTCATGAGGTATGCAAACATCAGCTGGCTGGTCAAGGTTACTTTGGCAACCCAAGTGTCACAGGTAATGATCCAAATCTTGTTCAGATTTATGAAAGAATAATCTGAATTAAAAACTTGCCTGTTTTTCATTCTAGGGCTGGTTCTGTTCTGTTGCTGTTCATAACAGCCACTATTTCAATGAGCCCCAAGCTGTCTCCATTAGAATTACAAACACTAATATCAATAATATTTATTTAAGCATCGTTTGTATACAGTAATGAAGAAAAAGATGCATACTGCAGTCTATTCTAGCTGAGATACTGCATAAACAAAGCTTTAATACTGTAGCTTTCATTAGTGCCATGAGGCAATATGATTTTTATTATCAGAGTCACTGCTGTGGTGTATTATAAAGCTATGTTGTCTTTAACATGTCTTGTGAGCTGCATTATAATCGCAGATGCTCTTCTTAGGCCAGGAAAAGAGTTTTATTTCATGTCATCGGCATATGTGGCTTCTAAAACTGAACACAGCACTCCATACAAAGAAAAACCATGTTGTCTCTGTCTTCTGGGTTATGCCTGTTTAGCTTTGGTCTGTGGAAGGGAGGAAACTCAAGAAACCAAGGACAACTGTTTCGTAGCTTGCTGGCAGCTCTGGAGGGAACTGAACTGGTATACTGTTCCATGTAGATTTCGCCAGGGCATAAGGGCACAGGAAGTATAGAGCAAAAGTAAATCTCCCTTTTAGGCTACATTTGCCACAGCCCTGTTACGTGGCTTGGGCTAAGAGAAGGGACAGGACACGGGTCCCTGGATATCCTGCAACATACACGCAGTCACTGGGCCCCTTTGCACTGACTGTGTCCTTCTACTCTCAAAACTGACAGCTGTCAAAATGTAGTCTTACGGCTTTGCTGGCATATTTCCTCCTCGTTAATCTTGAAATGTCTCTCTCATATGCAATATAATTTAGTGGAGTAATATTTCATTGAGAAACATGCTGACTTTTTTTAAAGATTTTTTTTTTCAATGAGTTTGCAATACTTTCCTTTCTCAGTCTAAGTCTTCTGTACAAGCTTTTGTAGAAAAGCAGTTTGCCTGGGTGTGATTACTGACAATTACCCCACCACAGACGCAGTTATTTGGACCTTTTTGCTGGTAGGGATTATTTCCCTTGGGAGCAATGGAATAACCTGTATTGACCACAACACACTTCCAAAGGAATGATCTGCATTCATGACAGGAATATTTTCCTTGCACTGTGCAGCAGAATAGCTAGCAGAAAAGTGCTTCTAGTATTTAATTGACCTAACTGCTGTGACAAAATCCTCCAATTATCTGTTTGCATGGGAGCTGGGTATATGGGAGGCTGGCAAACCCACATCTGCAATTGGCCTGGGTTATCCTCTCTTTTCCGGCCTGATTCTCCTCTTACCTACACCATTAACTCTGAAGAGACCTCTCAAACTCTCTTTGTTCTCCTGGAGGCTGAGGATATGCACCATCTTGCAAGACAGATGGAAAAGCAGTATAATATTTACAGGATTTTGCATAGGCTCTAAACCTGCCCATGGTCATGCCGAAATCAATCACTGAGCATACGCAAGAAGACACATCAAACTCAGGGTATCTGAGGCACAATTTTCATAAACACCTACTGGAAAAAAAAAAGTGCATTGGGAAAACATGGATACAATCCAAATCAACTGCTGAAGTGTTAAAAAGTTAGTATCATTAGCAATGACTTTGAACTGGTTAGAGCATTTTAGATACAGCAGTAGAAAAATAACTTGGGTCATGGAGTCTATTTCCTTGCTGTGAAGCTAACATGTCATCCTGCTAGTATCTGTGAAATCAAAAATTATTTTATCCAACTCACCTGTTTATGCTCTGTTAGGCTGAGCTTTTGCACCAATGGTTTTTCCTGCATACATGCAAACAGAAAGTACTTTTTAAACCCCTTTCATTCCTCCATTGCTATTCACAGCTGCAAACAGCAGCTCGGGCCTCTATTCCCTTCTGTCTGGCAGTGAAGAGAGACCTTTTCTCTGGAATACCTTTTAGCCTCACTGTATGTTGCCATGGCAGCAAGACTAAAACCAGACCCAAGATGAAAAAAATGTCAAAGGAATAAAAACTGACGCTACAGGCAGATTCTGACTCCTCAGCTACCAAAGATATCTATTAAGTTACACATCTTTTAGATACAGCGCTACAGCTGCAGAACTGTGCTGTTTTCACTCTTCCCTTATTCCTATAAGCTCCTGCTGACGTCAATGAGTATTTGTTTTGCCTCAGTGAAATTCAAAGAAAAAGAGATTTAAAGCCTTGTAATTACAGAATAACTGAGCCAAATCTTGCCAGCTTTTACTTACAGAGTCAACAGGGATAAAGCAGAAAAAAGGCAGAACCAATATCAAATTAAATATTTAGAAGTACTAAACAGCAGTGCGTAGATTATCAATATGGTGAGAGCTTTCTTACATGGTAAAAGAGGAGAAAAGACCTTGAAGTTTTATCCATCTACACAGAGAATTCCAGCCAGTTATGACAGCTCAGTGCTATTCAGCACTTCGACAGTTAAAGACTAGCATTTTGGTTAAGTGCTATAGAAAGAACATCTCTATAAAACTATGTGTATTACCTTAGAAAAACCTGCACAGAGTGCGAAGGACAGCTATTTTTCATTTAAGCTGGCGCAGCACAGCACAGTTTTTCTCATTATCACTTGTTATTAACATAAGCTTAAAGAAAAAGGGATTTTTTTCTGCGTTAATATGGGAAATAATTACCTTTTTACTTTCAAAGTCAAGGGTTGTTTCTGAAGGGTAGATATTTGGTGAAGAAACCCCTGGAACACACTTGAGCAGAAATGCAACATCTTGTGACTCAGGACGAAGCTCTAAGGATTCTGTGCTGGAATTTCTTTTAGAGCAGCAACAAAACCAAAACTCCTGGACCCAAATCTTCTGCAGCACTCTGCCCAGTCAGTAGCACAATACAATCACATTGACTCTATATTGAGATTAACCAGTCTGAAGATGAGCACAGTGTTGTGTGGAAGGGATATAGAACTATTGTGATAAAGTTAAGAAGTTCCTCAAATCCACTGACCAAAGTGGGATCCCTCCTACATCACACTTCTGGTTGCCGCTATATACTTGGGAGCCACTGACTCCCAGCTGCTGCCCAAGTCTTTGGGATTGCTGGTAGAAATTACAATTCATACGAGGAAGATGGCCACGAGTAGGGGAGCTCAGAACTGGTCACCTTTTGGCACCACCTCTTGGCACCATTCTGAGCAATAATGAATTATATAGTAAGTTGAAGCCAACTGTGCACGCATGGATGCCCCAGACACTCCTGAACCTGGGGGTATTCAAAAGTGTAGTGGTTCAGATTCCACTCCAGTGAGTCTGGTTTGGTCCGCAGCTGCAGCTCTTACACTGGGGAAAATTCTTTGGCTGCAAAGGAGTTTTGGCAGTTGCAGGCAAAAGGAACAGGCCCTCTGTATTTGGTTAAGATGCAGCAGTCTCCTGCCTAAATTGAATCAATATATAATGTTCAGTTTGGTGTATTCCTGTATTCCATCACAGTCCGTTATAACAATTTATGGCAGGAAATAAAGTTTATGACATTCATCACTATGCAATAAAAAAAAGACATTTTATGTTGTTATTGACTACCAAGCTCCATGACATCGGTTTCTAAACTCTTGCCTCAGCAATGTTGCCTTGTGATCTCTTTGAAAAAAGTGTTTGGAGAAAAAAATGCACCAACCCACAAGTATGTCCCATTTGTTCTCCTTCACAGAAGCATGCTCTAATACAGTGTCATTACACTCTCCCCCTCCTTCACCCCCAGAACACGCAGACTTAATTACAAGCACACCGCTTTGCGTAGCGTTGTATTGTTGTCTTTCTAATTGTAACGCCTAGACTGCAGAAGGTGAATGTTGTTGACTTCCTCTGCACAGCCTTACAGCAGCAACACTGTCTGGTTACTCCTCTGCAGGAATCTGGCAGACAGAGATCTCTCTTCACACACAAGTGAAAGATCAGACAGCGTTTCTGGAACTATACTATTTCACAGCCATACGAGAACTCAAAGTCTGAAATACTTCCACAGCCACAGCCTTTCACACAGACTGTCTAGACACTTGCAGGACACTATTTAAAGACAGAAGAATCTTTTCTTTGACGCCATATTCTGAATGGCCTCTGAGCTAACTAGCTGCAAGGTGTTCCAAGTCAATCCATGTCTTAACTCTGCCTCTGGGCAAATGGGCACCCAACAAACCACTTTGCAAGACATTAGGCAATGCTTGAACATGTGTTTATCAAGAAGCGATGCCAATCCTACCATGTTTTTGTACATGTATGCAGTTACACCAGACTATAAATGCAATACCAAAGACTAGGCTCTTTTCTGCAGGGACTCTGCTTCATCTGATCAACACTTGGGACTGTGGGGCCTCAATTCCTGAGGCTTCCAGGCCCATCAGACTTTACCTTAATGGAAGTGTTAAACCTTCACAGTGACAGCACCTGTTGTTCCAGACTCATGGATAATTTTTGTGGGTGTAACCCTGCTTCACTGTATGGCTATGAGCAAAACATTTGAATTACATGCCATGGTTTCTTTGTCTCTACAACACCACTAAATATTTACGTAGTTCATAGGAATACCGCTTTGTGTTAGTGCATCAGTCAGGTGTCCCTTTAAACCACACCACAGCTTTAGTGTACAGGCTATTACAATTTTCAGCATTCCATTTAATTATTATTTAATTATTCCAGAAAGCTCTCCTCTTTGTCTTGCAGTAATAAGGGTTGCTGACTGTGCCGTGCTTTTTTCTATGTCTTGAACCTTGTAATAAAATCTTGCCTCATGAAAACACGTGCTCCTTTCTCTACCCTTCCCAAACAGCAGGTGATTTTTTTGGAAGTCAAGCACAAAACCTGTGACCAACATGACTTCTGCCACTGTAACTTTTCATCACATCTTCTAAACAATTCAAGTGAGTCAGATATTTTTACTCCCAAAGACCTTCTATTACATATTCCTCAGACCTTTCCTTGAGCCCTATTTTAAGCTTTAATATGGGATCTTAAAGTCAGTAATATAAAATTAGAAATTCCTGTACTACCTGTCTGCTTATCCCAAGGAACTTTAAGTCCTCCTTTATTGTTACTATGGAGAAGAAATTGTGCTGTATTCCAGAACTACTATTCCAAACCATGGGAACTAAACTTATTGGTTACAAAATACAGTAAGCATTCAGTCTTCCAGATAATAAAAGACGTAATCATTAAAAAGTCTTGACACTATCATTGCCAAAGTCTGAGAAGCTTTATACACAAATCCACCAACTAGGTTCAGATTACAAGAGCACATTAATATTGTGTCTTTGAAAAAATTTTCTGTGTTCTTTCTTAACAATGGATTCTCTCCAATAAAATCCATCCTTAATCAGTTAACCAATTCTGTAAATTCTTGAAACTCATCAAGGTAAATCCCAAAGGTCTCTAAAGATCCAAATGAGAAAATATTTCTCTCTTGATTTCTTGGGGTTTTTTTTTTGTTTGTTTGTTTGTTTGTTTCACAAAGTAGTATCATGAGGATTGTAAATCTAATTATTTGTAAGCCATCATGATATTTTTCTGATTATTCAAGAAGCTGTCAGATCTTACCTTTGGGTGCCACTCCGTAACTTCATTAAAACTATACTTAAACAAAAACAACCAACATATTAAATTGTAATACAGTTGTAATGTTAGAGGGAATGATTCATCCTTATCCTCAGTTTGAGCTACATCAGTTTACAGTAAGATTGAAATTGTTCATGTAGGTAAGATGAAAGGTATTTGAATTTATCTTGTTCACTAGTTGACAGTTTTACAATATATTTTGCAGTCCTATTTGCTTTATTACTTAATATTTATCCCAGCACTGTTAGAGAATGTCTCATTCTAAGCCTATGTTAAAGACCTTAACTCCACGTAAGTATTGTACAAATGTGATTGCTATAAAAATTGATTTAGTTTACGAGTAGCTTAATGTTCATGTGAGAATACTCATTCAGTTTAGCATTACTTCGTATCGACTAAAATCAAATTGCTATGTAATTGGCAGCAGGGAAGCTAAAGCAGAAGTATTCATGTGATAGCTGAATCAGTGATGTTCTGAGACAGTTTTTAATCTAATTCAATTAAACCTGCATGTGTAGATGCACCAAGAAGAGCCAACTGCATGTATACTAGCTACAATAATTCAGGAAAATAGGCAAGAACTTTAATAACACAGATTGCGCTAGCCCTAGGCTAATGTAGGCTTAACTGTAGGAACTCTTAGAATTACACTGGATGTTTCCTTCAAATTGAAGGAAAATACCTAGCATTGTGTTAATTCTGCTAAAGAATTGAAAGGTTATACCCTTTTTCCTCAGGAAGCTTTAAGATCTTTAAGATATTTTACCCAGGACATAACCACAGCATATAATAGAAAATAACAGGTTCTCCTCAAGTTTGTTGGTATTTGATGATGGTAGGGAATTCACTTTTACACAACCTTACTCTACTAAACCAAATGCATTTAAACAAAGATTTAGAGCTGCCTGTGATGTGCAAGGCTTTATTTCTTATAGATATGGCCCACATTTTCAAATGTGTGAGCTTATCAAAGCCTGAACTTTGATAACCAAACCAGCACATTCAGTAAAATCTTAACAGTGGAAAACCAGTTGTTCATTTGACATGTAATCTTAAATTACATTGCTTCCTTTCAGTATTGTTTTCTCCAAGTCAGTGATCGCAACATACAGATTTGCCCTACAAAATATCTTTGTGTTTGATCATTCACAGCAGGCTAACGTATATGTAGGAACCTTTTAGTATCGACAATGTATCTGCTTTGCTGCCTTCATATTAATTCATATCATTATCTGTAATGAGCAATAATATCATTACTAAACTGCAATACTGTATAAAACTCTCAATTATCACATTAAATTTGGATTATATTATGCGAAGAGATGCCTTTATGCCCAAGAGTAACTTTACTTTTACATCTCATCAGTATTTAAAACGATTGAAAAGAATAAATGAGCCATTTTCATTAGGTGAGAACGTTTATCTTGATTAATGGTTGTTATGCACTAAATAAAGTGTTATTTTGGATACAATCATTGCATCTTGTTCAGGGTAAAATTATGTAAACCAGAAAAGTAAACTTTCTTCCAACTAACATTCCCCACTATACTTAGAAAAGGAAAATTTAATCATAGGATGAATTAGTGTTGTAGAATGTTATAAAATCTTAAAGCTTTAAGACTTTAAAAAAAATCACACAACAGGGAATTTTGGATAATTAAAAAAAATCCAATTCAGAACAGACTAATAATCAGGTGGCATCAGAACAGAGTTGTACATAGTGTGTGCTGCTACTACTACTGAGTAAGTGCCCATGACCAGTAACTTTCACAGCCTTTGGGGACACTGCATGAGTGTCTTTGTGAACCCTAAGAGTGGGCTGAAAGTACAACCTGGAAGATGCTAGTTTCCACTGACTGGGATATTCATTCTCTTGCTCTCTAGAGAGTAATGAATTGATCCATGTTGTAATGAGCCAGTAATGAATCTCAAGGTGTGTAAGGTAGGACTCAAACATGTAGTACGTTGACTCATAAACTTTAATACTCATTCAGCTGTCCTTCCTAATTACAATCACTACCAGCAATGGATCATCTGGTTAATATGTAGAAGATTATCTACATAAAACTACAAAATTTTCTTATCTACAGTCTTGTAGATAAGAAAATAATAAGTGCTTTTTTTGGGGTTATTGGCAAAATTGTATGAACTAGAACACAAAACTTGTCTCTTCTTTGCAATAAAGAGAATCTAGTAACCTAATTAGACTATTAGTATGAAAATAAAAAAAGTTGAAAACAACAATCCAAGAGATTAATTTTCTGCTACATCTTATGAGATTAGCTGCTGAGACAAACTTGGTTTTGCTGATGGAACTAATAAATTCACTTTTCTTTGGCTATTGTTACATAGATACACTGATAAGCAACGCCCAGGAGAAGAGCTAGAATGTTCACGTTAGAAAGGCATTTCTAAAACAAAAAAGGCCCAGTGAATTTCATTTACCAGAGCTCTGTGTCTACTGACAACTAAACATCCCTCTACTATAGCTAAAAGCTTATGTCAGTGTTATCTCTTTATAGGCCAAGCACCCAAAATCCCCAAAAGCAGAAAAGTGTGAGCTAGAATACACAGCAGAAACGCAGAAGGCATAGTATCTACTGATCTTTCTCACCACAGTAATTTTGCAGTCTCTGAAAGCATCTCATTCCCTTCCGCTCTATTAACCTTTCTGCTCACTGTCAGTCATGGCAATTGGCCACAGGTACCAATGCTGCCAATGTAGGTCCATTTCATCTAAATGATGCTATCACATCTAAATATATAGAGAGATTTTCCTTATTCTAATCTCCCACTCCCTTTTGATTGTTTAGTGACTCCTTAGATGGCTTTCTAGGCATTCATCAATTAATGAAGTATTAGAGTTATAGATTACAGCCAGAAAAAAAAACCCAAAATAACTAGTCTGACTTCTTGCAAATCAAGAGGCCAAAACCTCATCCAAAATCATCAGGGATCTCTTTCCAGTCTGAAAATATGAAGGTTTCAAAGGTAGAAGGAATCTGAATTATTTGTATTCTGTATTGTGCCAGACATACAGGATGACATCTCTCAGCATTACCAAGTAGACGTCATTATTTCTATCTCATTTTTAAAAAAAATCCTTAGCACATGAGAAAATAGGTCTTTTTAAATTTGAACTGAGACCAAAAAAAAGTTTCTGAGAGAATGAAAACAATCACCAGGAATTGTTAACACAAACCTCAGATTTCTCCTTCATGATACCCTGGGAGAAAGGCTGAATTTCTCGCATTAGCAGCCCCTGCCAGTTCAAGTTGAACAACCCAGAGCTTTCTTTCTGAACCAGTCAACTAATTAACAAAGAAGCGTGAGTGGAATTTTTTTGACACAGAGGATAATCCTAGCTTGCATTCACAGGCTCTGTGGCTTAAAACTACATGTGCTAATAGTGCATAGCACAAGAATAAAATAGCATCTAAATGTGCCTTAAAAAACTTAGTTTCTAATAGTTTCCCCTAGTACCTGCTATTTATCTAGTATCTTTCATTTATGGCATCCAATAGTTATTTCTTTGAGTGACAGAAAACACTCACTGATCCAAATCTTAAGAATTCCTTGCCAGTTAGTGGTACTACCAACGCTGTGGAACAGGAGATAAAGTAAACTTTCTTTTAGAATCCATTTAAAATTATTTCTGCTGGTGGATGTAAAATATTGGCACATATTTAATCAACCTGCCTACAAGACTGGAGAATAAAGGCAGACGTTTCATTGCATTATCATCAGGTAGAAATAAAAAGGAATGGATTGAAGCACGTTTGGATCAAGGGTATAAAAGCAAGTAGCTTTTGTTCTCTAATACTTCACGAAGAGTCTAGAAATTGT
This sequence comes from Phaethon lepturus, assembly GCF_000687285.1. Taxonomy (NCBI): domain Eukaryota; kingdom Metazoa; phylum Chordata; class Aves; order Phaethontiformes; family Phaethontidae; genus Phaethon; species Phaethon lepturus. Next base: position 51,708 of record NW_010518569.1, read on the forward strand.
TTCTGAATAGGGAAATGACTCCATGAAACCCCATTTTCCTGACTCTTCAGAACAGCTTAAATTCCATGACACAAACAGTAAAATTAAAGTGTAAACCAAACATGTTAGAGTCAAACATTCAAGATAAATACAGAAGAAATATACTTTATCTCCCGGAGTTATGCACACACATTGGTGTTTTTAAAGGTGTCCTTGATGTCTAAAGTATATCCCCTCTGCTTTGGTAAAGCTTTCCCTAGCAAGGTCTCTGGTTATTTTCCTGCAAGGGTACAGTATCACCATATCAGTTCCATACATAAGGAATGTGTGACAATTTATTACTTAAAAGCTAGATAATATATTCCAGTAAGCAGACTCTGGTAACATAATGCTTCATCACAGTAATTAATCAGCAGCTTGCTGCATGTAATAGGTTTGTTCTTACTTTTTCTAATAAAAGACAAACCAGTTTTTTCCCCACATACAATCTCCTGTTGCTAATTCAATTAACTGGAAGCATGTGACTAGTTTATCTTTAACAGTGCACACTTTCTTGAGTGGAATCTATCAAGGCTTCATATATTATTTTCCTGCCTATTTCCCCCCGCCCTCACATTATCCATCAGGAACCAAGTCTACATGTTGTTTTCCTTCAGCCTGCCATTACAGAAAGCCTTTATCTCTGTGGCACACCAGGGCAAACAGGAATGACAATCTGTCCCGACCCAGAAACACGTATCATGACTCACCACTGCACTTTCAACTTCCAGTGTCTCATGCCTTCTAGAAAAGCATTTTCTGCCTGTGTATCTCCATAACTAATTAATTCTTAGCAGAGGGCTTACTAAGTAGATTAGAAAAGCACTGTAGCTGCGGGCTGTATTTATGTTAATTGAGAGAGGTTTAGTCTCACACTAGTCAGCTTCTAACCTTTGTAACAGCAATATTTGAACACAGAATCAATGTTCATCAGAAATACTGCCAAAATACTTTTCCATGTCTGCTATTTCATTCCAAAACATTAAGATACCATTCCCCTGAACGGAAACAGCTTACTGAAATTTGGTAGAACACATACCATTCTGAGATTAGAGCCCCCAACAAATGCTCAATCAAAGGCTCGCAGAGATGCTGAGACACAGACATCTCTTTTGTTATTTATCTATTAAATGAATCTTATAGCATGAATATTCTCAGCATGCACAAAGGAACATTCTGAAGACTCTGGATGGCAAAATTGTTTAAACACAGGTATTCAGCTGGCAGGACGACACAGACCAGGGGTTTGGCTGTTGGAGACCAGAACTAGAAATTAGAGATTTTTCAGGCCGATCCATGATCTTTACACTAACATGCTGCATGGCACCAGGCAAGTGAAGATATTCATCATCTCTTTTGTTATTTATCTATTAAACGAATCTTATAGCATGAATATTCTCAGCATGCACAAAGGAACATTCTGAAGACTCTGGATGGCAAAATTGTTTAAACACAGGTATTCAGCTGGCAGGACTAGACAAAACAAGCTAGATTTCAGAAGCTGTAAAGAAAATAAAAGAAAGCACAGAGATGAAATGAATTACTTGTTTAATTAAATTCCATTCATGTAGCTTGACTTTCATGCAGTGTTTATGAATAATATATGGCAATTGAAAATAATTGACTTCTGCTTACATACTTAACAGACTTAACAAGTGAAGTCTGAGTTTCCTAAAACAGCTCATTTACTCAACCTGATTTTGTGATAATCATAGCTAATGTCATGTATCTATCTGAGGCCTTTTTATGGAGCCACAGTGCCTATATCTAAGTCTTGTCTTGCTTCTTTCTATCTCACTCTTAATAAAATCATATTACATCAACAGTGTGTGAAGCCAAAGAGACTACTGGGATATGCCATCACTTGCTGATACGGGTAGGAAGGGTAGACTGAATTATGAAGTCCTATTAAATGCATTAAATGGGGAAGAAATGTAAATGAAATTATATAGGCATTTAGCAGAAACTTAATAATTCATGTAAGAGCAGCGAGGATCCCATAATCAGGTATGCATAAAGTTTTAGAGGGAAAAAACTGCAAGACCTAATTAATCTCCAGTACTTTCAAAATATGTTTTATTCCTCTAAGCATATGGCACTGAACCTATTAGGAGTTTTAATTAATATTTGCTTCAGATAAGCATCTTGAATTCTTTGCAAAGTTTTATTAAAAATCACCTTACTCATGGCTCAATTTTCATTTATTTAGAACTTGTGTTCATTACATTAAAAGCTAGTGACGTAAAATTTAAGTGGAATAGCTTTCCCCTTACTCTTCCCAAAATATGAAAGATATTTTGGCCTATAATTTGTATATAATTTGATCGTGAACATAGAAAAGCTACCCTGAATTATTCAGGTTTTGCTTCTCAGTCTGCTTTCCCCACATCTCTATTTTGAAACCTGTTACATCAGTAAGACATAGCTCCTCGCATTTTTGTAAGCTTTGATATCTGCATGAAGTTTGTATTAAACATGTTGTGTTAGACTTGTTTGTATACAGAGAAACAACAATGATGTACAGATAAAACATTTAAATTTACTTTGAACTACAGATATTTATTTTACACAGTCAAAGGGAACAGAATCTCACACATAGGAAGAACAAAGAGAGTCCTAAGGCAGCATCACAAGACAGTATATATGCGCAGCTAATACCTGTAAATCAGGAAAGCAGTTCATGAGCAACTGCAAATGAAGTACTGTCAAAGAAATATTTGCAGCATCAAAACAAGCAGACTCTGCACTGTAATGCTAAAGGACCAATCATAGAAAAGGAAACGCTGATATGCTCGTGGGAGTTTTCACAGAATGAGTTATATTTCCCTCTTTCTACAATGTAATACTGCAAAGTAAATTGTTTTACGCTTATGGAAAAATTATTCTCTTCTGTATTTCAAGGTGGATTATTGCTTTAGTTATAAATGAACTTCCACTTTTATCATGTTACTCTAGATTATTTTGCATACCTTGAAGAACAAATACAGGTTCTAAATGCTATAGAAGTCACTTGACTTCAAAAAAGGTGTAGTTTGTTCAGCTGCAGAATGTTTTCATCAAGCAGAAAAGAGAAAAACCTGCACATGCCATTATTATATAATCACTAAAAAAAAGACAGACATGAGATGGTATGTAGTATTCACAACAAGGTAGCAGTCTGATCTGATATTATCAGATTGCCCTCTTACTATGTTAAAACTAACTAATGGGTCAATTTTCTCTATGTCTTACTATAGTGATACATGAAAGGCTTTTTGCCCTAAAGCTAAGATCAGTGAGAGGCATGAATAGCTTTTGATGAAATTAAAGTTTCTTCTTTAGAGAGTTCACTTTATTATTCTGCTGTCATAGGTTTGATATTTCCCATCCCCTGCCCCAAACACTGCTCATACCTAAAAGCATACACCAAGAGGGTAGTTTGTATGAGAGGATGAGTTCAGTGGAAAACAAACAGGTTTACTGTACCTGAACCCTTTGAAGCCACAGAGCAGTGCTAAAAACAGACATATTGTGACGGCTTTGCCCTCCCCAAGGCGTGCTATAAATTCTGTATGGAAAGTGTTCCTTTGTCCAGTTCTTGTCACTGGACTGCCACTTGGTAAGGCTGTGACCTTAGATGTAAGGTTTCTACTGTTATCCTTTGCGTGCTAATAACATTGAAAGCTAATGCAGAGAAGAGAAAGTGTGTGAGAACACCAAGGTATGAGAAAATGTTTCTCTTAAAGGAAATTATTGTATCAGCAGGTATTCTACAATGTTACTACAGTGTGATCAGTTGCACCGCACTCCTTTCAGGGTTAGGTTCTCATACACAGCTTGATTTTTCCTCAGCAATTTACTATAGAGAAAAGCTCTGGCTTCAAGACAAGGGAATCCCACTTTTATAAAAATTGCACTTACAGCTAGACACACAACATCTCTCATAATTACTGAGCCAAACAAATTGCAGCTGATGGTGCAGTGATCCTTACAAACTAAATTAAGGTACAGGGCTCTTCCCAGTCAAAAACATTCATTGCACAGACCATGATGCACAGTCATTAGCGTCCTCTGATACTCACATCAAGATACAAAGGGCTTGATCCATAAGTGTTTTAGTGCCTTGATTCCACTGATTTCAATCACAGCTGAGTGCCACAGTACATTCCTGGATCTGGGATACAGTTGTTGCTAAGTATTGTTCATACTTATTTTCTAAGTAAGGAGTTGCTAAAGACATGACGACATTGCCACTACAAAACAGTGAGATGGGGTGATGTTCAGTGCCTACTATAAGGTACCAGCTTGATCTTGTAATATTATCAGATTATCCTCTTACTCTTCAAGAATAAGTAGCAACTCTATTCCACAGGTTTCAGTATCTTCATCATTCTTACTGGCCCTAAGGCAGTGCAGGTCTTTGATACCACTATTACTACGTAAGAGTGCACTCCTTTAAATCATCTGAGATAAGAATGCAATGAATCCTTCGGTACCCAACACAGACCTGTAGTCAGGATGTTTTTCTATAATCTCACTGGTGGTCCACATGGACCAAAATAGCCCAGATCTGAAAACTTTCTGACATACTGAGAGTCCTTTTTGCAACAGGTAGTCTAGCATGAGGGAAAGGGGCCTACAAATATTTTCATGACCTAGACCATATTTTGGATTGCCACTTTCGTGGCTGGCAGTTCACATGCAAGAATTTGTGAGTTTTGTTTTACATGCTATCAGTGCTACTTTTAACTGCTGTAAATCACCAAAGAAGGTGCATATAACTTCTCTGTCAATAACCTGTTCTACCTTGAGTATATATTTTCTTTTGCAATTATAAAAAGCCGAACAAAACAGACTTTTAATAGAAAAGTGCAATGTGTACATTTTTATTCAACACACTGGATTTTTAAAGAACTTTCAGTTTTCAATCCTGTTTAATAATCTAGAATCATCTACTGGGTAAAGCCAAAGATTCACAGACCCTCAGGAGAATGCTAACGCATAAATGCACACTACAAGTTAATCAGAATGAAGAAGAGTGACTAACTGCAAATTAAGGATTAGTTAAGTAGTTACTAACAAAGAAAAAAACCACAAAGCTCAACAAATATTCACTGAATACTAATTCTGTTTTAAACTCTCCTATTTGTAATGAAATGCAATCTTACCAATCAGCTTGTTACTACAGAACAGTATTTTAAGCATCTACACATTATCTCATCTTTTAAACACTTGAACGCATAAACAAATAGCTGCAAAATAGTGAGACATCTCAACAGCTGCTAATTTATTGTATGACTTCACTCATCTCATAAGGTATAATTCCCCAGTTAGACTTCCATTTATAAGTATCTATGGATTTTATTACTGTCTCTCTTAGTTAAATCTTTCTTGCATTAACATCATAAAATGGCTCTAATGGCCTACTTGAGAACAGACTTGACTTTACTAGGACCTATGCATGTAAACTTGAAATAAAAATTATCCTTCCCAAGCCAACAGCAACAGATAACACAGCAATACAAGTAGTTTTGCTCCATAGCAGTAGTCAGTAGTCTAGATCCTGATCTCCCTTATGTCAGCAATCATCTGGTGCGCTGAAGAAAATGAAGTCACTTCTAAGTTTCCATCCAGAATAAATTCTGCCCCACTCTCTCTTCAGTCACAAATTCATTTAAGCAGACTGTCCTGAAGAGACAGGGCAATCCTCATCCTAAAACAGAGGCCAGTGAAACTAGGAGTCCTTCCATTGGCTTCCATGGCCTTTGGATGAGGCCCTAAAACAGAGAAATCAGAACACCAAAGGGGACCATATCCCAATTAGAATCATCTCAGTGACACTCAGACAAACCTTCATTGTTCAACAGGAACAGTACCAAGCCAAGTCAAAGAATTTCTGAACACTGATATCTTGAGTATTACTCAACAATCAGCTAGACATCACTTTAACATACACTACAACGTGACAGACAAATGGGAATCTAACAACTTTCTCTAAACCCTGTATTACTGCCACTTGAAGCACTTTAAAATGCAAAATCTCACTGCAATTACAATAGTCTCTAATCAGTATATTCTTTTAAATTCAAACTGTGTACTCCTGCAGAAAGCATTAAGAAATAAATGCTGTTCAAAGAACCATACCAGGCTTTCAGAACAATGAAATCTCTTTTTACACAGTTCACAGAGACTTAAAACAGACACAAAATCTTTTTCTGGCTATTCTCACAAGCACTAGAACACAAAGCCCTCAATTTTGGGGTTATCATGCAAGGAAGTGGTCCTGTAGCAACCAGCCTTAAGCAGCAAAGGGGAACACCACTGTAGATTTAACTCATTGTCTTCTAAGACTGCAAAGATGCTTTTCAGCTCTGATACGTAGATGGCTATTGCAACTGAAACAGGATTGAAAAGGTAAGTGTTTGTACTGCAATACCATTTTGGAAGAAAACCAGGTGTATTCCATGTTAGCTTTTGAGAATCTGCATTAATCTGTGAATTTATATTTGCACAAAGAAAGAATACATGAAAACAAATGCAGAGTGAAAAAAGCAACCCGAAGGGATATGTGGGGATATGCCTTTCATATATATAGATCAAAACATTTAAGTATGGTGATGGTACATTTAGGTATTTAAGATTAAATATTTGGAAAGGTGTCCCATTGTTGAGGCTCCTCTTGAGATTTTTCTGTAAAATATTTTGATTTTGCATGTCACTTACTGGATCCAAGCTCATCTCCACAACAGAATTAGTAGTCAGAGGACAAACAGATGCTCATATGAGCTTTTGGAGAGGGTGATATTCTTGCACCGAAAACTATTCATTCATTTTCAAATGCCATGCACGGAGTCCACCTTTCTGTCACTCTAGTTAAACATACTTATTCCCAACACTCCTATGGGTCAGGAAATTTCCTCAGGAAACATGAGCAGTAAAAATTGGTCATAGTGGTTTAGTCTCTAATGAAGACTACTGAGAATGGTCAAATGAAAATGGACATTTGGAGAAAATCAGGCTCACTCAAAGGAAATGAAAAGCAATCAAAATGCCAAACTCTAAAGAGGGGAGATGTTAGAGCTGTGGAGTTAAAAACAGAAACCTCCCAAAACAGAAAAAAATACATCCAACCTTTCTTCAGTCCTCAGCTATGACACATTTTTCTGTATATCATATTAACCTGAGAATCAGCCCTAAGTTATATTTATACCCACAAAAATATATGCCCAAAATGTTAATGTCCTAAATATTTCAGTAGTACTTTGCAATCGATTAAGGACACCTCTAGCACTGTTATATCCCTGAATGTACTAGCCAGACATTTCCTTTGTAAATCACCAGATAGCTCATGGAAAGTGAGCAGGCGTGATAAATGAGCTGTAGTTTTCTAAACCGTGCTTCTTAACAGATGTATTTACACATTTCACAATCTAACGGTAGGGATGCTGCATGTTACTGCCAAATGTTAGATTAAATGTTATCAAACAGGAGGCTCCCAACAAATTCCCATCATGTTGAATATTAAGATCAGCCTGCCGTGTGTAATTTTTCATGTTATGTCCTCAATCAAGATTTTTTTAAGCTAATTGTTACTGTTTTAATTATCCTTTTCTTACTTATTAATACATGAAAAGTACATATTTACATGAACAAAGAAATTGCAGAATGCTTATCTAGAGGCTTGTTCCACTTAAATTTTTAAATTACTTTGTAAGCTTAATTTGATAATTAAATAAGAAAAACCCACATCAAAAACCTAAATCTGATCTCATTTTAATTTTACGCTGCTCTTCAAAGTGCCTTCCCTTTCAGACAACAGCAGAGGATTTTGCCTCGTCTGAGCCAGCTGCTCTGTATCACAACATCTGATTTCCCTTAAGCAGTTTGATGGTGAGAATTACCAAAATGGCTGAACGCCACTCCCGTGCCACTGGCTGGTAGAACCCCAAGGTGTTACCAAGTTGCTGTCAGTGACAGTATGGCCTCAGGCAGACATTTTAGAGAAACAGGACGAGATTCCTGAGGAAGTTGTCATTCCTCTGTTTTGCTGGAGAGGAAAAGGTGGAACCTGTATCACGCTGGACCATTTGCATCTGCTGTAGCACATGAAGCAGCACACTGGGGTACACTGGGGCAGATGTAGCGATGAGCACAACCTGAGGCAGTACACGCCTTGTGTAACCTGGGCCAGGCACATACAAGCCCCAGTGAACACGCAACGCATCCTGCTCCAAGAGTCCCGCCACACAACTCAAGATACCTTACCTGTGTCCATGACAATGGTGGTGCTTTAATGCCACTTGAATAATGAACAACCTGCTGGACTCAAAGGCCTGACCATAGGGCATTCAAAATCTTAATAAAATACAATATTATTGATGCATTAAGTCTGATGGTTACTCTCTCCTCATGGATGCATGGTAATACCAGCTAACGTGTTCAGACACAGAATTTTGTGGCAGCACATTCTGAATAGCAACCACACAATGATACAACCACATTTCACATTCAGCAGAGCCCTTGGAGATCACGCATCTTAAGTGATGTGTCAGGCTCAGTGCACTTCACAAACACATAAAACAAACATTAATCTGGCAATGCTACTATAATCATGCTGTTTCTTTATATGTTAATGTCTGTTCACACCTTGAAAAATACTTGCGTTCATATATCAGCACCTAAAGTCTAAAGGTCTCAGGAAACAGTGCTCTGGTGAAGGGGCTTATAACTGCCCAAGCTATGATCAGATTAGTTTCTTTACATGTCTTCAAGGAGAGCTGAGCAATTAGAAGGAACAAGAGAACCAAAGAAAACACACTCCACAAACGTAACTTACATTAGAAGTGATTTCTGATTTGACTGCCTGCAATACATTTTCAGTAACTTCCTGAAAACCTCCAAGCTTCCAAGGGTTGCTAGCACAAATGTAACACTGAAACTAAAGCCTATGTATTAGATCTTTTCCTCAGAATAGATTTTAAGTTTTTTTCAATTATAATGTCGGCATTTCATGTGGCATTTGTTGGTCACATGTTTCATGCACTTGGGAAACGTAAACCATTTTCTAAGACTGAAAAACCACATTTATTAGTAGTATTTTCAAGAACTTTGCACAGAGCTTTTGAAACTCCAGAAATATTTATTAAGAGAAATGTGTGGGTAACTCTAGATCATGGAATTTCGGAATAGCAGGGGCTTATTTTAGTTTGGGCACTAACTAAAAGGCAGAATATATTAATAACTAGAAAACATATTTAAATCTAATTTCACCTCTAAAAGTGCATATATTTCAGAAATTTTGAAATGGGGAAAGGAATTTTGCTCCTACCTCTTCCAAAGCCCACAATGAGTCAACCACAGGCTTGATCTTCTTATTGTTATATAGATTTAGGAGTTTGTCCATCACACCCTTGATCAGGCCACCTCGATTCTGTTTGAAAAGTAGATTCAACAGGGAAAATCCAGCAATGACTTTGTTCTCCTCATACAGCTTGATAGGATTTACTTTCTCAACTTGCCACCACTGGAAAGCAATAAACAGCAGCAGGGTTAGAAAAATACTTTTCAAGAAATGTACAGGAAAGTTCACAAGAAAACTGTCTGGGCAGATGTGACACACAATACATCTGTCAGATCTGAAGCAACAGCCAAGAGAAGCAGTAAGGGTTTTAGTTAAGGAAGAGGCAAAAAAGCATGCAGCTGACTGACATGTGGAAATAAATACAGACTTGTGCTGCCTGAGATTAGGGCGCTAGAAGAATGGTGAACAGATTTGGTTTTAGGACGTGGGTCTAGAAGTAAGGAATTTGGACCTTCCTTCTTACTTCTGCTATCCTTCTTTGTTATCTCAAGAGAGCCATGCAAGCTTCCCAAACGTTCGCAAGCAACTCTTGCTACTGCTCTTCTTTCAAAAACAAGGAAGCCATGCACTGCTTATCAGCTTCCATTTCCTTTTCACCCATTATTATGTCTGTGATATTTGAACAAGCCTCATATTATCTAATGAAATTATTTTATCTCATTTAGCCCAAGAGCATACTTGAGACTGAGATTCCGCTTCCTAGCAAGTTTTATTTGCTAGGAATAAGCAAATTCCGTATTTTTTGGAGTCAGTTTTTCATTAAAACGGGTCAGTTTTTCATTAAAATTTTCATACTATTTTGATGAGTTAATTTTACAGTATAATTACATAAAGAAACAAGTTATACTTTTATATCAAATTTGATCTACTGTTTTTTTATTAATTCATTTTATTCATATGTATTCTGTCAATAAATACCAGTACTATCTGAAAAACGTTTCAGTCAAAATTCATTTTATTGGGCCAACCTACCCTACAAATTACGTAGGGATCTGGGTATGTTTATATTAACTGTAAAAAGGTTGCACAGTAAAGATTATCTTGTTTTAGTTCACAAACGCCTGATGATAACACAGATCGTGCCATTACAACCATTAAGAAAATGTCAGAGGCAAAGAATAGCTTCTTGCTACAATCTTTGATTTATCTTGTTTTCAACTATGTTGAGACTTTTGAAGCTAATTTCTCCTGGGAAGGAGTTGTTGCTGGAAGGTGTAAATGTGCTCTTGGCACAAAGATCGTATGATAGGTCTTCAACCAAGATTTGACCCTCTGATTTTCTTGTCTGAAAGAATCACTTTTTTCTCGCTAGCAGCTTATGTGATGTATTTGTCCCTTTTTCAAATCTCCAGGATTTCTGAGCAGGTTTTTTGTTGGTTTTGTAAGCTGAAGACAAAAAATGAACATCTGAATTTTGGATTTGTCATCATCATTTTGGAAACAAATGCAACATCATCATCTCCAGTGTCACTGGACATAAACACAAACAACAGAAAAATGCATATCTGTATGGAACTATCTTCTAAAAAGCTGGAAATGACTGGACACAAGCTCCATCTTAAAAGATACATCACCTTTACTATCTCCTTTAACTCACTGCACTGTCCTGACAGTGTTTTCAGATACGAGGTACCTACAGGATACAGTTATCCATATCCATGGATATGATATTCTGCCGTAAGTAAGTAATGTAGTCTAACTTTAAACTTAGCTGTAGAAGAGATTATGTCTGATAGCTAACAATTTAAATATGTATTGCACACAGATCCAATTCCTGTCTAGCTGTCATATCAGAAAACATGTCAGACCACACTGCAGTCAGAAAAACGGTTTCTTTAGCAACATCAGAAGTAACAACTTAGTAGAGATAAATGAGAATGATAAAGACGAAAATGCTACAGAAAAACTGAAGCTAGAGGAAAGAGCAGAATCACAGCACTGGGACACTTACTGATTTTGCAAAACTGAAGAAGCTTTTAGTCTCCCCAGTAACCATGTTAGATGAACCTGTAAAAGATGAGTATATTCACACACAACTTTTTACATGCTGACAAGAAGACCATTTATTATACGTAAAATCATTTCCATTATTCATATTTACGAAAAAAAAGTTCCCCAGGTTTAAAAGGGATTAGTAGACATCCTTACATGTTGGTAATAAATAACGAGAGGCCAAGGTGACTGAGCCCTACAAGCTTATAGATATTCTGAGATGGCAAAAACAATCTACCAAATCTTCCAAAACCAGAAACGGATTAAGCGCTACTAGGCATCTTGACACTGAAACTCTTCTACAGCGCTCTCTCCTCCTCTGCAGTAAAATGCCACTTGTCTCTGACACACTAGTGTATAGCACTGACCGTCACACAGGTGTCCCTGCTCCGTGTCTGTGAAGATGCATTTATCTGACCACTGCACGTGTGAACATAGATGCATTGTACACTACAACCTGTTAACGAATGTAATGACAATTCACTGGCAGGGACTTCGTTACAAACAGGCACCCAGGTTGGCTTGTACAGTCCAAGCAGATATCTGAGTGACAACACGTTCGTTGTTGCCACCCTGCTACCTAGATGAAAGCCCAAGGAAGCAGGTATGCTTATCTACGATGCCACTGCACCTTCCACTGCAATACAGATACATTATTAATTTCAAAAGTTTAGCAATGCCTTCAGCTGTCCTCCTACAGAAGCTTGTCCTGCTTTATCAACACACAACACGGCAGCCTGACAGAACTGCAGGAAAGACATGTTTACTCAGCATCTGGAGCAGTCTATGTACATGAACGGAAATCTGTGAACAGAAGCAGCCCAGGCTTGAATTCCTCAAAGTTCTATCAAATAAAAACAACAGCATTCTTCCTAAAATCCTCCTCCAAGCTTCTCTCCCACAAGAACTATACTAGAGTTGCCTTGGCCACACTGTGATTCCTATGGTGTGTAGAATGACAGATCCAAGTCTTCTCCTACACTTCTCCTGTATCATCAATAATGTTTAACAATCTGAAACATATGTTCACTTTTTTATTTTAAGAGTTTCTTTGTATTACCTATTGTTTCTCAGTAATTTAGTCCATGCTCAGCTTCACTAACATCCTTGACTGGAAATGGCCAAATTGAAAAAGTATAACATTGCAGCCTCCAGTTCTGGAACGAGTGGCATAGATGATTTTAAGAAATTTTAAGCTTTGCAAAGCTTTAGTTTTGAAATATGTAGCCCGCTTTTTCCACTCACCATATAAAATGTAAGTCCCAAGTGGTTTGAGAAGACTGAGGCCTTTCCCAGTATTTTCTCCACACAGACAGTCCAAAACAATATCTACTCCATCTGTTGAGATTCTAAAAAGCAAGAAAGAAATCTCACTTTGCAATAGGATCCACAGGACTGGTCAGCCAGCACGATACAGGCTGATTATTAACTTAATACTAACATTTTCCAGGTACTTTAGAAAGGACTCTAAGCATGAGGCTTTGACTACATGAAAACCTCATCAAAAGGAAATTCAAAGTCATTCAATGCTGGAACTCGAGTTTGTTTGGCTAGCCAAACCAGGCCTTTCAAACTTAGAAGAGTGGGAAACCATCTTGTTCCCCCTTTTTGAGGGCTTTCAGTAAAATTATATTATTGAAAAACAGGTGATGGATATAAAGCTCTTTTTCAGTGAACGCAAATGTCAGAGATTGTTGGGGTTTTTTTGGTCAATAATTTCATAGAGAAAAAGGACATTTTTGTTATTCACATAATCTTATATTCTTTTTCTGAATTCATAAGGAAACAGATCTTCTCCTAGCTTCTCCTCGGATAAAATGAGGTCCTCATAAAGTTATTTAAAGAGTCTTCTGCTACAGACTTTGTTTCAACTAGATACCGTCAGCAAGGAGTTAAGTCAACCATGAAGAGAAGTCATCAGGAGCTAGGAACCCAGCTCTAAGGATAGAATTAGGCCACATTATAGAAAAAAGACAGTATTTACACTATTCCAATAAATTCCTTGCATATTTATAATTTTCCAATAAATAGCTTTGTGAATGCAGTGCCACTATGATGCTGAAGAATAAATAAATACACACAAATATCCCGATTTAGTTCTTTTTTTCCTGGCAAAATAGGAGTGGTGTCAGGGAACTGTCCCAGAAAGAACTGTCCTGATGAAGGGCAGAAAGAGCCAACATTATCTGCAATCAAAAGTTATCAGAAGTTAAAGGGGCTTTATTGCTTTTTTTAAGCACTGATTTCTGTTACATCCGTTCCGACATCACAATACCCCCTTAGAGCAGATCTTCTTGCTTCCCCTGCCAAGAGTTAGGATTAAGGTTGGTGTTGAACTCTGATCAATGTTTTCAAGTGTTCTTTCTTGCTGAATCAACATTTGTAAAGTTGGGATTTGCTAGAATTCAGTCTTCATCTCACCACAGCAATTTTCCAAGGGCAGCAAAGCACTTAGGTATGCATACTTCCCCAAGAGAAAGGCTATCAAAGGGATGAAGAAATGTGCTGCAATTTTTCTGAGCTGTAAGAAAATGGTAGAGGTGTCATCTGCTGGACAAGTCCTATCTTTTTTGATGAAATTTCCCATATGGAAAAACTTCCCTTTGATATAAAACATCTTTTGTGATGGATCATTTCAAATGTCCTCCTAAGCCATTGTGAGTGCTGCAGAAACAGTAGCGAGACACCCTGCTTTCTCCACCAACACCAGTCGGGATTGATAACAGCTCAGACAAAAGTCTGCTATGTACTGAAAGCCCTCTTCGAGGGCTAGTAACCCTCGCACTAGGAGACCTTCTGAGACTTTGCACGTCACTCTGAGGAATGTCCGAGTTTGACAGGAAGCCCGTCAACTGTCCTACCTTGGGGTGCCCCTTTGAGAAACTTCTTGGCTTACGTCCAGCTACATAATCTAGTATTTTGACAGATACAAGATGAAGGGAAAATATTATTCTTATCTGTCTGACAAGCAAAATAAAAAAGACTTTTTTTACTAAGATTTTCTTATCAATTCTAAAGTTTTGCCACCTGTATCAACATCACTATCTAAAAATGGTTAGACAAATTGGAAAACAAAGTATTTGAAAGCATGTAAATAAAAACACACATGATGACTTCAAAAGGCAACAGGATGATTCTAATCTGAATGCAAACAAACAAATCTAAGGATCTGGAATTAAAACAGATGTGCTCTGATATCAGTCCCTGGCAGAGGATAAAAACCCAGGCAGATGGAAACACACCAGAGAACTCCAAAACCTGGGTAACTTACAGATCCACTGAAAATGTCTTAGTGCGCTACAGTGAGCTACTACATAAGCAGATCATAGCAAAGCACATACTTCTGTTAAGACCTGTATTCTTTTTCACTTAATTTACTTTGCTTGCAACAGATGTCCAAGTATGAACATGGACTAACAAAGCTTATGTTGCTTATAAATTGGGAGGTGCTTGCTATTTTATCCCTTCTAGTGGATGGATGGAATATTTGTTCCCAAATTCACAAATGTAATCTCTTCCCACAAATATGATCAGCCCAGTGTCTTTAACAGTATTTTGCCAGATATTATACAACCCTTATTCAGGAAAATAAAAGATTACCTTTTTACTTCTTGAACATAGTCTGCATTTCTGTCAAACAGGTGAGTTACTGAGTCTTTGATTGCTTCATGTTTGAAAGACGAAGCTGTTCCAAAAACAGTAACATTGGGAATAGTTGAACAGAGCTGAGCAACAGCTTGACCCTGCAAACACATTATTTTGTTAGTTCACTGACTTGGAAGTTCGTTGACAGACTTTGCAACTGCCAGTTCACTCATGACACAGCAAAATCCAAGACCAAACATGTGCAAGGACTACCCAAACTAATTTCTTGCCAGTGCAATGCAGTTCAGCCACAGGAAAAACAAAACAAAACAAAACAACAACACTTAAATCAAAAGGATATTCTGAAGACAAAGCAACTGCAGGGCTAGTGAATTTAATCTAATCAAAAATTGTATTGGAAAAGAGTTCTTGCTCTTTTAACAATGACAGTGTAATTTAAGGGAAATGGCATTAATTTACAAGGACCACCAAAAATGATTATTCAAAGAGTGCACGAGAAATATTTCTTATTCCCTGCTTTGCATCCTATGTACATTTCCCCCAGAGCCCCCTGAGTAATGTCAGCCATCCTCTTTGGACTTCATACCTCAGAACAGTGTTGACCACTTCCACAGAGGACTGAAACCCCCTCTGCTCATGGGGAAGGCCTTGCGGCATCTGATGCCAGAAAAGAATTTCTGGCCAATAAGGTAAAAGCACTTGGCTCCTCTGGTACTCAGGTACAGCTTTTATTGTTCGGCTGTTTGCAGCACTAACGCAGAGGGTCAGTCCCAATACAGCAGGTAGTCTGCCATTACTAAGCAATCGTATTTTCTTACGGTTGCCAGTTGGTGTAACAAATACTGCAGCGTAAAACAAATCTGGTTTATCTCTTATTAATAACAGTAATTATTGCTGATACAGGTCTACTTAGGCCAGTGACCCAACCTCAAAACTGATCAACAGCAAAAGGGAGAAAATGGCCTCGAGCATGTACAGGGAAATCATTCTCCTCGTATATCCTCTCAGCTTCCACAACTTCCACGTTGTAAGCTTTGCTGATGTTTAAATGAGCTTGTAGGAAGTTCTTGCAGCATATAACATGCAAATTTCATGTCACTTTTTTAATTTCTGAGCTTTGAAACAGAACCATGATTTCTTTCAAATGCCATGATGAAAATTACAATGCTGAAAAAGAGAAGCCATCTTGCTCTGACAAGCAGGCCCAACTCGGCCCCATCCACACAAACATACACATGCATCCACTCACACGCACAGGTATTCAAGCCGTGTAACTACTCCCAAGTTAGAGTAACTGGTACAAGAGCAAAAACTTGTCAGGGTAGAAAAGAAGTTCTGCAAAATATTTCTACCAAAGCTTGCTTTTGCCCTACTTCATGCAGGTATTTGCCCAAATTCATGGAGGTGTTCCTTAGGATTTCAAGCGGGTTGGGGTAAAATTCTGAGTGGAAGTAAATTTGCTGGCTGGAGTCATGGAGGCAAAGATAGGGAGAGGATTCTACCTTCACGGCAGACTCTCTTCCGGCTCATGTTTTTCAGAAGACAATAGACAATACTGAGATGCCTCTCTGCCCCAAAGCAAGAGTCCATGAACAATTCCCACCTTGCAAGCCCTCTGCACACAGATCCCTGCCAGAAACAAACGGAGCAGTGTGCTCCTGTGAGCTCACTGAACACAAACGACTGGAGAGCTTTCACAGAGGAAGACACGGCCTCTGCAGGCACCTCCTATAGGATGGAGGATCTGGCATCTGGGCAGGAATCCAGTGGAGTCAAGCAGATGCCATGTCAGTGTTTAGGTAGGACTTGGGGTGTTAGAAAATCTGCGCACTCAAATGTCTGTACTTCGGCTTTCTAGCTTTGAGCCCCAGAAAGCTTTAACTTCGCAAAGTTATAACCTCAAATTTCATGAGTCTGAGAGAAGAAGGGAAGCGCTGCATAAATGCTGAGCCATATGGATTGCAAAAAAGATCCTAACAGGTCATCCCTTTACAACCCTGGGTTTTGTTTTACTCTTAGCATACTAACAAACAGAAGACAGACTTTTGGTAGCCAAATTCTGCCTCTTGTCGCAATGACATTATTCCCCTGGAGCTAGCACGGTTACACAGATATGCCCAGAAGCATGAAATGGCACTATCATTCTAAAAATACTAACTGAGAGAATTCAGCAGATTCTTACTTACATTCACACTCAAAAGACTGTAGTTTGTAAACTGTATGCATGACCAGTAAAAACATCCGTGGATAAACACATTTCTATTCATTCCAGCCAGAAAACCTGATTATTAGTACGTAAACACTAGTAATCAGTGCTTGGGTTTTATTTACAGTAGAATAATTAGATAGCCCTGCACACCCTCGGGGTCTTGGCATACTCACATATAACGCTGAATATAATTGCTAGTGACAATCCTGTGAACTGAACATCGCAAGACAGGACAATATATATGGTGGCATGCAGGAGTTTCAGATTGGTTTCCTACTGGGTTAGTCTGTAAACAGCTACACAGCAAGGCACAGTTTATGTGATCCTTTGGACAGGTACCAATAGACACAGAGAGGAGAGCAGGAGAAGGGATGCATTCTCATTCTAACTTTACAGAAACGGAATAGCACAGCAAACTGAACAACCCGTCCAACAGCTCAGAGAACCTTATACTGGGACCCAGGTATGACTGCTCGTTTGTAGCATGGTAAACCAATACCAAACATAAATGACCTGTTTTTTTTAAAATCATACACCATTTTCCTGGGTCGAAATCCCTAATCTCTTAAAAATCATACGAAAATCCATTCCTGAGGGGCCTCATCTCAAAAGATGTAATGTCTCCTGGGAGCAGAAAGTTTCACTCTTCTCATACTTCATTTTTCTATTACCGTCTCATTCTAAAGCTGAGGTTTTAGCCTCCACAAATATTGTAACATAAAATTACAAGAAAAATTAATCTGGATTTTATATGTCTCCTTTTCTTAGTCATTTTCATTAGCAATCCTCTTTTCTCGCTTTCTGTGTCTCCCAGAAAACCATCATCCACAGTGATTTAGATAAGTCTGTATTTTATAATGTATGCGAGTTGAGTGAAATTCTGACACTATCGATCTATTCTCTACTTAGTTTTCCGCATTTTCAGTCTAACTTGGGAAGATTAGGAGTAATGAGTATATCCCAAATCAAAAACACTGAATGTTTAAAAGGTCAAATATTTGAGTAGGAAACATGTTGATTTTTATCCTGCAGAAGATGATTTAACATTTAACAAACTGACACTCAAGTGAATAGGAGAGAAATGCACGAATACCCCAGGCTGTATGTGCAAAAACTATCTTCTTCCTGACTCAAACTTGCTAGTACACTCCTCCCTCCCCCCACAGAGATAAGCTTATCTAAAATCCCACATCAGAATACCTTCCAGCTTTCTGTAGATATTTAAAGCCTAGAACTGACTCGTATGACCAGTACTTTTATAGTTGGATGAACAACATCACTGAAGTATTTTGAGACAATTCCACAAAATACTCTTCTACAGCTTTCTGAAGACCTTAATTTGACATTGACTCTTACTTATTTTTGTACAAAGTATTCTTAGTATTGATATTTCAGAAATCTTGGAGTAAAGGCTGATACTGGAACTTTCATGCTTTCCCCAACAAAACAGGAGAATTTAACTCAACCTATGAACTCAAACATTTCACTAATTTCTGTGGAATTCAACTAAGCTCCAAAACAGCACTGTGGCTATGCAAGTCACTTCTAAATCTCTTTTCTAATCCCTCAAGTCATTTAGCTACCTCTGGATTAGTAGCTAGCGTTTAGAGGGCTATACATTTTAATTGCAAGTATGTGGGGCCCTGGTGTTCAGAATGGCCACAGTTCACAAATGAAGCATGCACAAAGGGTTTTGCAGCTGGAAGGAAGAACATCCTCTTCCCAGGGCTGTGGCGGGGCAGGCGAGGTATCCATGCCGGCTCCTGTCCCACCGCACACTCTCGCCAGGAAGCACCCTTGGATCACAGGGGCACACGAGCCCTCTCCTGTTTTTAGATTCCAAAGCCATTCCCCTCCTAAAAACTGCTTTGTGGTAGACAGAGACAACAGAGCTTTCTGCCTCCTCCCTGCCCAGACAAAACAGCATCATCTCTACTACTAGCTTTCACCACGGAGACCACATGGATATGGATGCAGGCACCATGTTATCAGGAATAATGTATGAACTCTCAAACCTTCTGAGAGGGTGTATAATTTAAAAAAATGAAAATAAAACTCTTCACATATCTAATTTTTCATATATGATGCAAATTTCTGCACATAAGTACAGACCAGATACTTGCATCCTGAACCTGGGAAAATTAATAAGTGGCAAAAGATAATTCTCACTTGGACAATTATTACTTGTAACAGGGTTTAGCAGTCTTTAAAAAAAAATGCTTCACTGAAGGGATAGACATGGTTATAAAATATTTCCTTAAAATGGAATTAATCTCCTTTAAAATACATATACTACTTATCATGCAGAACTCCACATGGTGGGTCCTCAAAGAAATTAACAACTTGGACTAAAGCATTCTGTGAAAATGAAGCATGTCTCCTAATACTGGATTTGGCATAGAAGTCTCGTGTCTCTTTAGCTGCAAATTCTGTTTGATGGATTCCTTTTCAAGGTATCCTGTCAATTCATAAAACCAGTATGTTGGATCTAATCTACACATATGTCTATTACAGAATTTATTATAAATGGATATGTTTGCAGTACTTTTAAATCCAGTTGCTTTAAAACTTAAATTTCAAAGTCAATATAGATCTAATTATCTTCTTAATATTAGTTTAACACTGGATAAAATATAAATAAAGTGTATAAGTTAGCAGATTTCTGAAAGGGTATGACCTAATGGCACAAGCCAGACCTCAGTCTGATGTGCAAGCTGTGCACTGAATTACAGCAGTTGCAGATCAGTATACTTTCAAGAAAGCTTCTTTTTTGCTAGTATGTAAACTGAGCCCAGCTTTATAGCATGAGAGCGCAAACCATCTACAAGATACCACCCTGCAAAACTACATCTATTAGAACCAATAGCATCAGTGAGAAACTATACTTTCTAGGGTATATTTTAGCAGCCCAAAGGTGCTACAGCAGTTTTAAAAAAAATCATTTAGACTTAATCTTGCACAAGAAACCTGTCTGGAACCAAACGTGAGGAGAATCCACATTTTCAAAATGCTTAGATGTCACATGACCATATCTGAAGGTGGTACGAAGTACACAAACGTAGTACGAAAACTACAAAACTACAAAAGACGACATCTATTAATCTCCTGGCATCAAGGAAAATTTTCTCTGGTGTTTGGAGAAGTCAGACACACAACACTCCATCTCCTGAAGGTGGTGTTTTTCCAATTACAGCAGAGGAAATTGGAAACCAAACACTAAGGTAAGCATTGCGGAGCGGACAAACTGAAACGCGATTCTTGAAGAAGCGTAAGGCAGCATCTGCTACACTCAGAGCACCACAAATAAGTTTTGGAGTAGAGGGAGGGGAAGAAAGAGTCACCACGAGATAACGATCTCTTTTACCCTCAAAATCTCTTATTTTCTGCAGCAATTAGCAGGGTGTGTTTTTTCCTACGCCCTTGCAAAATTGTGCAGCTGAGGCGCATTCAAAAAACTCGGGGCTGAATCTCCACCTGGTCTAAGTCCTCTTCAGTTTAGTGGAGCTACGACAACATACCCCAGCCAAGACCCTCACCCAGAGGATATAAGCTCTCTCTGAAAAGGCAGAGCAGCCAAGGCAGAGTTAAGCACTGCCCGTCTGTGACATGACTCAGCGGGGGATTCAGGGAAAGGACGTCCTCTGGAGAGTGCAGGGCTTCGGGAGGCAAAAGGAAAGGCCTTCAGAGACTGCAGCCCGCTTTGGTCAGGGAAATTGCTTTTTGTGTATGACTCGCCAGGCTTTTGTGTTTGATTAACAGATTATGCTCTGAGGCAGCGTCTGCAAACAGGCTCAGCCATGGCACTGGGACTCTCCGGAGCTGCTGAGGGAGCACATCCATTGCTTTAGAGGCATTCAGCAGCACGGGGCAGCTCGGCGTGGAGATACCCTGTCCGGCAGTGAGTGAGATAGCTTGGGTACTTAAAGCAGCCTAGACTTGGTTACACAGAGCTCTGTGTGAGCTGATTTATTCCTTTCCTTGGCTGCTGGAGATGAAATAAGAGGAAAGCACTTCATCAAATGCAGAACGGCTATGAACTGCGAATATGAAAAGAGCAAGTGCAGTCCTGGGAGGTATCAGCAAAGACTTCAGCAAAGTGGGGAGTATGAATGCCATTGTACAGAATGCTGGCCAGGACCATCAGAAGAGAGGAGTAAATTCTAATTATTCACATTCAAGAAGGACTGACTCAAACACGAGTGCTATATAATGTGCTCCTACCTGCTAGGTGCAGACAGACCTGAATTCAGTCTACCCATACAATGTTTAAAAGGATCAGGGATGCTGTGACACCTATTATAAAAGGCGTCACACCTGCTTACTGCTGCTTTGCTGCCAACCAGCTCAGAGCCCAGGAAATGTGTATATATCTGCCTGGACCAGAGTCTCTAGGATGACCAAGGAAACAGACACCTAACCTTACAAAAAAGGTACCAAGAACAAACCAACCTGCTTTCAACCTGAAAAACACAGGCCAAGGAGCAATTTGATCCTGTGCTTGTTCTAGCCATATACACACGTACATCCTACCAAAAAGATGCCAGGTGGCCAAGAAGGCCAACAGCGTCCTGGCCTGTATCAGGAATAGTGTGGCCAGCAGGAGTAGGGAAGTGATTGTGCCCCTGTACTCGGCACTGGTGAGGCCGCACCTTGAATACTGTGTTCAGTTTTGGGCCCCTCACTACAAGAAGGATGCTGAGGTGCTGGAGTGTGTCCAGAGAAGGGCAACGAAGCTGGTGAGGGGTCTGGAGCACAAGTCTTATGAGGAGCGGCTGAGGGAACTGGGGTTGTTCAGTCTGGAGAAGAGGAGGCTGAGGGGAGACCTTCTCGCTCT